>NC_092092.1:10316689-10321689 GCF_045679555.1 Salvelinus alpinus
TGTTACATATTACTTGTTCGATATTACTGCACTGTTGGAGCTAGAAACACAAGCATATCGCTACACCCGCAATAACATCTGCATGTGACCAATACAATTGGATTTGATTTGAAGTGAGAGGTGTGAAAACTATTGAGCCTAATGGCAGGAGAGCTTCACAGCCTCCCCCCCCCAAATGCAGAGGGCTTTGAAGCCCCCATGGCTTATCCCTATGCAGAGGTGATTACAATACAGCACCTCATGGATATAAAAAATTACACGGCACGGAATAAGTAAAAATTAAAAAGCTCCTCAAGGACAATCCAGAGACACTATTTGCTGACTGCTACAAAGAGGGGAACGTAAGCAACTTACCCAAAGAGGGTATTGGCCCAGGGTGGAAACTCAGCATACTAGACATTGAGGAAATTGAAACAACCTCTGTCAACGTGTACAAGTCTGGGACAGTAATGGTGCAGGGTATCCCCCCCCCAACAAGACCGAAGGTGGGCAGAAGGTGGAGATGGACGGCTGCTCTACGGACTGAGGTGAGAGAACTTAGAGGCACACATGGCACTGAAGGAACTGAAGGAGGAGGTGAGAAAGCTAAGTTGTGACAGAGAGCAGGACACTCCCCCAGAGAAGCCAACAGAACAGCCCACCTCAGCCCGGACCACAACCTCAACACCACATTGGGACAGACAACACAGGACCCAGCAACCCAACAGACCCCAACACCTCCTGACAGCCCCCCTGTCAGCTCCCCTGATAGGCTTCTGGACAACCCCCAGACATCCAGACATCCCCAGACATCCCCACACATCCAGACATCCAGACATCCCCAGACATCCAGACATCCCCAGACATCCAGATATCCCCAGACATCCAGATATCCTGACATCCCCAGACATCCTGACATCCCCAGACATCCAGACATCCTGACATCCCCAGACATCCTGACATCCCCAGACATCCAGACATCCCCAGACATCCAGACATCCTGACATCCCCAGACATCCTGACATCCCCAGACATCCAGACATCTCCAGACATCCATACATCCCCAGACATCCAGACATCCCCAGACATCCACTGAGGACACAAAAGCCAGAGATTGTGCTGCTCATTGACTCAAATGGCAAACACATTCAAGAGGATAAACTTATTCCCAAACACGAAGTGGCTAAACTCTGGTGCAAAAACACTAGGCATGCCCTGGAGCTGTTGTCAGAGGACAGAGTAGGGTCCCCAGCCACATCATAAATCACACGGGCATAAATAACCCGAGGGCCCAGCAGGAAAGGGTGGCCACAGCACTCAAGGGAGTGGATGAAAAAACTTTTTCACCCTGCTACCACGAAAATACTTTCACCCTGCCACCATACAGCGGGTGAATGCAAGCGGGTGATCGGGTGATCGCGAGACTGTGCCTCAAAACCTAATGTCTTCATGGCCCACCACTCCACCCTGGACTTGAACAGCCTTTACAACCAGGTCCACCTCTACAAGGCAGTGTGATGGAAATGTTATACATGTGCTATTCTAATAACCAATGTCTGTGTTCATGCAAGTGACCGATTGAACGAATCCTCACTTCTCAGATCTGCAATTTAGCAGTACGCCCAGACCTTGTTTGGAGAACGAAAGATATTTCAGTTTCAAGGTCTCAGTTTAGAGAGAAGAAGCCTTGTGAGGTATTGATCTATCACATGTTATGAACCAGTATTGGTCGGTCATGTGTAACTCTGTGTTGTTGTTTTTTGTCGCACTGCTTTGCTTTATCTTGGCCAGGTCGCAGTTGTAAATGAGAACTTGTTCTCAACTGGCCTACCTGGTTAAATAAAGGTGAAATATTTTTTTTATAAAAAACGCTGTGTATGATATACCATTGTGTGGCTCTGTCTCTCTGCTTTTATCCAATGTAAAAAACACAATTTCAAATTTTGTTACTTAAGACTGAATCAAGGAGGTCGGTCACATATACACCGACAGCAGATATGAGGTTGGTGTAGTGCATGATTTTGGAACATTGTGGAAGAATAGAGGGTTTTTGAGCTTGTGTCCTCTCTGTTGGAGCCTGTTCAACTCCCCTCGCTAATCTCGGTGATAAAGTGTCAGGCCCATACTCCCTCTAAAGATATCGTTTCTCTGGGGAATGCAGCTAAACGGGCTGCATCCTGTTCTGTTTCCCCCCTCCTACAGATGGCAGTAGTTCCAGCTCCCAACAACTTTTTCATTGTTAATTATATCATTGCTTTACAGGCCACGGCGGATGCTTCAGAGAAACGCAAGTGGGCTGGGTGCTGTCATAAGGACGCCTCGGGTGTATGGTTTGATGAGTGGAGCAGACCTGCCATGCCCCGTTGTACATTACATTTCCTCGCAAAATTGGCCTACTGGTTGTGTGAAAAAATGGCTTACTATAGAATTCCCTCGAACTGGGGAGAGACATGTACTGTAGGGTTTGTGGTGACAGCTATGAGAACCGTTCCGAATAATGAGAGGAATCGAAATGCTTTGTTTAAATACTACAGACCTCGTAGAATGAGGAGAGATAAGAGATCTCTGGCTGACATCACTCACACTCAGGCACCTGCCTCCAGGTTCTTTGGGGTGTTTTTTGGCAATGCTACTCCAAATGCCCTGGAAGAATTGAATGGGGAAATTAAAGAATTGCGTAAGTTAGCTCTGCAAACAGAGAGGACCTTGACTATATGTTGGCAGGTCAAGGGGGCACTTGTGCAATCATTGGTGATGAATTTTGTACATTTGTCCCAGATCACTCTTCTAATGTGACTGATCTTGCTGAATACATTGCCACTGTTGTTAAGAATAATTATCCAAAGCCAGATTGGATGCTTGCAACTTGGAATTGGAATCTCTCCTTGGAAGTTGAGGATCCCAAATTGCACAATAGGCTACAGCGTTGTGTTTATTGTTTAGTTTGCTTAATTGTGTTATTAACAGGTTGTAAGGTGATCTGTGCCTCTCTGGCTGGTAAGATTTCAGCAGCTATCATGTTTTCTGCTCCTCCAGAAGATGGTGAAACTAATGAGCTTCCAACTATGCCAACTAGCTCCCATTTCCCCCTGTAGATACGGACGATGATAATGATTGAATGTTGTTTTCGTTTAACAAGAATTGTTAAACAACAGGGTTTTATATTTTGACTAAGTTGATGTCCCAGGGACAGTTAGAAAAACATAGGTCAATCCAACCCGATTGTGGTTAGAGATATGGAAACAATGGATAACATTGAGAGATTTATTCACCTCTGAATCTACAGATCCCTTGTGTATGTGTGTGTATTTTTTATATTCACTCCCATTAATAGAAGTATAACCTTTATTATGATTATAGTATTACCATACTAGGTGGATTGTACAACCCAGAATATGAAGGGTTTGAAATGATGAAGTGTCTGGTTTTTACTTTAATAGGAGTATAGGGAATGATTACATTAAAATGTAATGATTATTATAGCACAAGTGATAAGAGGATGGAATGTGATGGACATGTATACATGTGCTTTTCTTATAACTAATTTCTGTGTTCTATTCATGTGCTGTTCTAATAACCAATTACTGTGTTCATGCAAGTGACTGATTGAACGAATCCTCACTTCTCAGTATCTGCAATTTAGCAGTACGCCCAGACCTTGTTTTGAGAATGAAAGATATCTCAGTTTCAAGGTCTCAACTTAGAGAGAAGAAGCCTCGTGAGGTATTGATCTGTCACATGTTATGAAACAGTATTGGTCGGTCACATGAATGAAACAAAGCGATAATGATGAATTAATTATGCTAAATCATGCAAATATAACTTGTCTGTGTATAGCCGTATATATGAGAACTAACGGGACTGCCCCAGCAGAGCTTCTGACAGACGTTCACTATGGTGCATCAAGTTTGTTGGAACCTCTCCAGCTTGGTAACAATAAAGAGTGATTCATTTAATATTAACTTTGAGTGTCCTGTGTAAGAATATCCACAACAGCAGCAATCCCAACTTTTGCCAGGACCCTGAAGGACATCACCCTGAACTGTATCCCCAGCACATCACACAGAAGCAACAGAACAACGGACTCCCCCACCAGACCAGCAAGACACCCGACCAGACCTGCAAGACCCCCTCCTGAAAGACCCGCACCGAGAGAACCCACGCCAAGATGACCTATACCCAGACCAGAGCATCACCAGCCACACACCAACTAGCTAAGACCACCCCAAGCAAACCCTGGCCACACCCTATATAGGCCCCCCCATATCAGACCTATGCCCCTTTTTCCCACCCCATGCCTCCGGCCCCTGTGGCAAGGACCTCAACATGACAGCAGGACATATGCCCAGGCCGTGAGCAGAGCAACAGGCCCAACCCCCACTATTACAACTGCCCAAGCCCCATCCTGCGACCTAATAGGTATGTATCAGATTCTCAATATGCTCTACTCACACCTACTGTGATGGTCCACACAAAATGTGATGGTCCACACAAAAGCAAAACTAGACACTATGAAACACAAAGCTTTTACTATCTCATCCTGGAATATACAAGGTCTGAGGTCATCTGCCTTTGGCCTAAAGAGCAGGAACCCAGACATTGTCATCCTACAAGAAACATGGTACAAAGGAGATGGACCCACTGGTTTCCCCCTAGATTACAGAGAGCTGGTAGTCCCATCCACCAAACTACCAGGTGTGAAACACGGAAGAGACTCAGGGGGTATGCTAATTTGGTATAGAGTAGATCTAACCCATTCTTTTAAATGAGTCAAAACAGGAACATTTTACATCTGGCTAGAAATTAATAAGGAAATGATCTCAACAGAGAAAAATGTCCTCATGTGTGCTACCTATATTACCACAATAGAATCCCCATACTTTAACGATGACATCTTCTCCATCCTAGAGGGGGAGATCAACAATTTCCAGGCCCAGGGACATGTTCTAGTCTGTGGCGACCTAAATGCCAGAACTCGACAAGAACCTGACACCCTCAGCACACAGGGGGACAAACACGTA
>NC_092092.1:10324189-10334189 GCF_045679555.1 Salvelinus alpinus
AGGGAGAGAAAGAGAGAGAGAGGGAGAGAAAGAGAGAGAGAGAGAGAGAGAGAGCGAGCGAGCGTAATGAAAAAGACAAAGAAAGGGGAAAGATTAGAGAAACATCAGAGAAACATCAACCCACAAGACAAACACACACACACACACACACACACACACACACACACACACACACACACACACACACACACACACACACACACACACACACACACACACACACACACACACACACACACACACACACACACACACACACACACACACACACACACACACACACACACACACACACACACACACACAGAGACAGACATAGTCTTGTACACCTAACCTTGTGGGGACACAATTCGGTCCCATTCAAAATCTTATATTACCTAACCCCTAGCCCTAAACATAACCCTAATCCGTACCCTTACCCTAACCCTAACCCTAACCTTAACCCAAAAACCTTAACCCTAACCCTAAAACCAACCCTAACCCTAATCCTAATTATAACCCTAACACTAATTCTAACCTTAATCCTAAACCTCATAGAAATATAATTTGACCTTGTGGGGACCAACAAAATGTCCCTATTTGGTCATTAATTTTATTTATTTTTTCTACTATTTTTTGTTTCCTATTGTTGTGGGGACTTCTGGTCCAGTATAGTCAAACAAGTCACACATATCACACAGATACTGTGTCCATGTCATTTATTTGTCTTCTCTTTCCTTGTTTCTGTTCCTCATTTTGTTGTCTTCTTCCCAGTAACCGATGATGAGGAAGGTGTGTGTATGTGTGTGTGTGTGTGTGTGTGTGTGTGTGTGTGTGTGTGTGTGTGTGTGTGTGTGTGTGTGTGTGTGTGTGTGTGTGTGTGTGTGTGTGTGTGTGTGTGTGTGTGTGTGTGTGTGTGTGTGTGTGTGTGTGTGTTTTTCCAGATGACCAACACAGGCACGACGGACTCACACAGACACCCAAACAGGAACAATCAGCCTTCCTTCCTTAAACACATAAAAATAACTCTGAACCGAGAATATATACACACACACACACACACACACACACACACACAATCACGCACACATGAGGATTAATCCCATATCAAACTCTGAATATGGGTCTCCCTCTGGGGTTCCAGTAAAAGGTCTTGGTTGGCCGATCATTTCTGTGGGAAAGCCGTTTGGTTGGTCGATCAGCAATACCAGGAGACGGATTCCAGGAATTCAGACTTACCATCTGCAACATTTCATCACCTACAGCACAACATGGGCAGAGAGAGAGGGAGGAAGAGGGAAGGAGGGGGGATGGAGAGAGAGAAAGAGAGAGGGGATAGAGAGAGGGTGAGGATAGAGAGAGAATGGAGAGAGAGGGGGATAAGGGGGAAAGAGAGGGGGTACATAGAGATGTCAATATTGACCATATGGGAAACATATTCAGTTCGTCATACGCATGTATGCTCCAACAAACATTATGATCTTTGTCACACACACATTAATTAGTTTATTAGCAGGAATTCTGTACAACCCTCTCCACACACTCAACAAAGTATGTTGACACCACTTCAAATGACTGAAATCGGCTATTTCAGTCACAACAGTTGCTGACAGGTGTATAAAATCGAGCACACCACCATGCAATCGCCAGAGACAAATATTGGCAGTAGAATGTCCTTACTGAAGAGCTCAGCTGCGAAGTGGTTGGCCAAACATGTCCACAGAACGGGAACACCGAGTGCTGAAGCGCGCAGCGCGTAAAAATTGTCTGTCCTTGGTTGCAACACTCACTACCGAGTTCCAAACTGCCTCTGGAAGCAATGTCAGCACAATAACTGTTTGTCAGTGGGCTTCATGAAATGGGTTTACATGGCCGAGCAGCTGTACACAAGCCTAAGATCACCATGTGCAATGCGCAATGCCAAGCGTCGGCTGGAGTGGTGTAAAGCTCACCGCCATAGGACTCTGGAGCAGTGGAAACGCATTCTCTGGAGTGATAAATCACACTTCACCATCTGACAGTCCGACGGACAAATCTGGGTTTGACACATGCAAGGAGAATGCTACCTGCCCCAATACATAGTGCCAACTGTAAAGTTTGGTGGATGAGGTCTGAGGCTGTTTTTCATGGTTCGGGCTAGGCCCCTTGAAGTGAAGGGAAATCTTAACGCTACAGCCTACAATGACATTCTAGACAATTCTGTGCTTCCAACTTTGGAGAAGACACTTTCCTGTTTCAGCAAGACAATGCCCCTGTGCACAAAGTGAGGTCCATACAGAAATGGTTTGTCGAGATGGGTGTGGAAGAACTTGACCGGCCTGCACAGAGCCCTGACCTCAACCCCATAGAACACATTTGGGATGAATTGGAATGCCGACTGCGAGCCTGGCCTTAGCGCACAACATCAGTCCCCAACATCACTAATGCTCTTGTGGCTGAATTGAAGCAAGTCCCCGCAGCGATGTTCCAACCTCTAGTGGAAAGCCTTCCCAGAAGAGTGGAGGCTGTTATAGCAGCAAAGGGGGGACCAACTCAATATTAATGCCAATGGTTTTGGAATGAGATGTTTGACAACCAGGTGTCCACATATTTTTGGTCATGTAGTGTATTACCAGGTTCATCTGTACATTATAAAAGGTAAAGAGAGAAAAATGCAGTAAAAGAGACAGTAAAAGAGGGACAGTAAATGAGGGACAGTAAAAGAGGGACAGTAAAAGAGACAGTAAAAGAGGGACAGTAAAAGAGGGACAGTAAAAGAGGGACAGTAAATGAGGGACAGTAAATGAGGGACAGTAAAAGAGGGACAGTAAATGAGACCCAGTAAAAGAGGGACAGGAAAAGAGGGACAGTAAATGAGGGACAGTAAATGAGGGACCGTAAAAGAGGGACAGTAAAAGAGACAGTAAAAGAGACAGTAAAAGAGGGACAGTAAATGAGACAGTAAAAGAGACAGTAAAAGAGGGCCAGTAAATGAGGGACCGTAAAAGAGGGACAGTAAAAGAGACAGTAAAAGAGACAGTAAAAGAGGGCCAGTAAATGAGGGACTGTAAATGAGGGACCGTAAAAGAGGGATGGTAAAAGAGGGACAGTAAAAGGGGGAAAGTAAAAGAGGGACAGTAAAAGACACAGTAAAAGAGGGACAGTAAATGAGGGACCGTAAAAGAGGGACAGTAAAAGAGACAGTAAAAGAGACAGTAAAAGAGGGCCAGTAAATGAGGGACCGTAAAAGAAGGACAGTAAAAGGGGGACAGTAAAAGAGGGACAGGAAAAGAGGGACAGTAAAATACACAGTAAATGAGGGACAGTAAAAGAGGCAGTAAAATAGGGACAGTAAATGAGGGACCGTAAAAGAGCCAGTAAAATATACAATAAAAGGGACAGTAAATGAGGGACAGTGAATGAGACACTAAAAGAGACAGTTGTCACATCCACTCCCGCTCTGGCGCTCGACGTCACTGGTCTACTAATCACCGGTCCTGGCAACCCATCTTTATGCACACCTGCGTCTCATCATCAGTCACACCTGGACTTCATTACTCCCTTGATTACTTACCCTTTATATAGCACTCTTTGGTCATCAGTCATCAGGTAGTATTGCTTATGTTTCTATGTCAGACGCTTCTCTTGTTCTGTATCACGCCATGTTCGTTATTATTAAACTCACCTACTGCACCTGCTTCCTGACCCCCTGTGTGTATGTTACAACAGTAAAAGGGACAGTAAAAGAAGAGAGACAAAGAGATAAGGAGGGTGGTGACAGAGAGACTGAGCCTTTTCTCCCTGTGAACTGTATCACTGTCTGTAACGATCTGGGTGTCGTGGGTCTGAAGTCAGGTGCAGGAAAGAGAGAGTTCAAAATAGTGCTCTTTATTGCACAAACGGCAGACACAGGCCACCCCACAAAACCACTGGGTGCCGAACAAAACAAACGCCCCAAACACAGGGACTAAAACAGTATAGCAAAAACCCACGAACAGGAACAAACACATTCGTCTCAAACGTACACAAATGTTACACCAAACAATCCCGCACAAAGAAACAGGCGGGCCGGCTGACTAATAAAGCCCTACCAATCACCACAACTCATAACAGGTGTAATCAATCAACATACAAGGAGGGGGAGAAAGAATCAGTGGCAGCTAGTAGGCCGGCGACGACGACCGCAGAGCGCCACCCGAACAGGAAGGGGAGCCACCTTCGGTCGGAGTCGTGACACTGTCATTGGACACTGTCCTGGATAGCCAGGTCACCCGTGATACAAGTCAGTAATCGACGTCCGTCTATGTCTCAGGATGTCGGGAAAATGACTTGGAAACCTTCCCCTAGGGGCAATATTGAGTGCTGTTACCTTCAAGTAGGTTTGGGTTTTGCTAGGGTATTGTGGACGGGGATGGAGGATGGGCATAAAGCATCTCCCTCTGATTCCAAAAGGTTGCAAGTTCAAATCAAGCGATATTGTTTTTTGATATTTTTGGTTTAAGCCTATCCCAAACCCTTACCTTAACCATTCAGAGTTAATGCCTAACCTTAAGAATTTGAAGTTAATGCCTGAAATTAACCTTAACCATGGATGAACATCTAATTCTGACATGAGACTGTGAGAGCTGGTTTGTCATGGACACACCTAGGTCAGGTTACAGGAGACCACGACCCTACAGATTTCCTCTCAACCCCAACAGAGGAGGAGAGATCTAGGGGGTCTGAAGATGTGGGGGTTTTATGACCCCTCACACCCATGGTAATTCTGAGGCCACGGACAACATTCCTTTGTCCCTCTCACTATGGAGAACCAGTCTCAGAACTGTTAACATGCAATAAAGGGACTTTGGAACCATGGTTTCCGTCAACTACAATGGTGGTCATGACGATAGATGGAATATGAAAATGTATGTCATTTTTGTTTTGTTATTAAAGGTTAATAGATGACGTTATTATGAAAACATTGTAACGTTAAGAGTTTTCCTCGTATATGCTTGATGTTTATACATTGTACGTTGTGTGGAAAATGTCCAAATCAAAGAGAATGTTTTGGTAGAGATGAAATGTGAAGTTAGTTGCCTAAAATTGGATTTGAGTAAAATCTATACCTTGCCCCTTAAACCTGGTACGCCCAGAGAATTGCCCTGAAGGCGGTTACGCCCACTTCTGACCCAAGGGTATAAAACCTGTGATTGCAGAATTAACATACATGACTAAGTGACCCGAGCTGCAGCCAAAGGTCTAAAAGGTCAACGAACCCAAAACGCAACAAGTTGAAGACAAAGAAATATTTTTCTACCCAAGCTACGGATGAGTAGCGTGTCTAAGTGGGTGTATTCAAGCCGAACCACCTAGCCTCCACTCCCCTTCGAATCGTGGTATCTACACTCTTTCATCTTTACGCTGTGAGCTCTGAGCTACAGAGCTATCTGTCCTCCGAAGACCCCTTCCAGAGCGAGGACAAAGGAACAGGCCAGTAAAGCCAAAGGACACGGACATCGTGTCCTGAGGACACCTAGAGAGGTGCGCAGGAGAAGTGCGTCATTGAGCAGCTTGAACGGTCCACGCGGGAAAATCCACGGAGAACCTCCACAAGTAATTACATCATTATATTCTGACTCATAACAGCGGCAGTTTGGAGCAAGGCTAGGGTTGAGCATAGCTGACAATTTCACCCAAATGTATATTCCTCTTGTGTACTTTCTCTCTTTCTCTCTCTTTTAAATCCCCATTTTGGGTAACACGCGCCCTAGTGTGTTGGCCCGTTATACTAAGTTCTAATCAATAGCCTAGAATGTGTTTTTGTGTATGTGTATCTTTTATCATCATTTTAGCTTTTTAGTAAATAAACATTCAACTAAGACTGGTGTGGTGCTAATTCATTAGTGAGACCCGGGTCCGTGCAGAATCCCGGGCTATACGACGTTCAGAACGAGACTGTTAGAGGCAACTGGTTAATTAGCGGCTGTGGTAAAATCGATATTCTGATATTCTTTGAGTTAATTTGGGAAATAGAAACTCAATAAAAACTAGTTTTCCCATGGTGCCCCAGGTTAATGAGTTAATAATTGCTTGATTCAGTTAATCACGTAATTAGAAACTTGTAATCATTCGATGAGCAACAGTCGCCACATTAACTAATACAACGTCACGACACTGATTTAAAAGACAGACTTGAAACATGAATTGAGCTACTTGTTCTCCCCACTGTGTATATATACACTGCTCAAAAAAATAAAGGGAACACTAAAATAACACATCCTAGATCTGAATGAATGAAATATTCTTATTAAATACGTTTTTCTTTACATAGTTGAATGTGCTGACAACAAAATCACACAAAAATGATCAATGGAAATCAAATGTATCAACCCATGGAGGTCTGGATTTGGAGTCACACTCAAAATTAAAGTGGAAAACCACACTACAGACTGATCCAACTTTGATGTAATGTCCTTAAAACAAGTCAAAATGAGGCTCAGTAGTGTGTGTGGCCTCCAGGTGCCTGTATGACCTCCCTACAACGCCTGGGCATGCTCCTGGTGAGGTGGCGGATGGTCTCCTGCGGGATCTCCTCCCAGACCTGGACTAAAGCATCCGCCAACTCCTGGACAGTCTGTGGTGCAACGTGGCGTTGGTGGATGGAGCGAGACATGATGTCCCAGATGTGCTCAATTGGATTCAGGTCTGGGGAACGGGCGGGCCAGTCCATAGCATCAATGCCTTCCTCTTGCAGGAACTGCTGACACACTCCAGCCACATGAGGTCTAGCATTGTCTTGCATTAGGAGGAACCCAGGGCCAACCGCACCAGCATATGGTCTCACAAGGGGTCTGAGGATCTCATCTCGGTACCTAATGGCAGTCAGGCTACCTCTGGCGAGCACATGGAGGGCTGTGCGGCCCCCCAAAGAAATGCCACCCCACACCATGACTGACCCACCGCCAAACCGGTCATGCTGGAGGATGTTGCAGGCAGCAGAACGTTCTCCACGGCGTCTCCAGAGTCTGTCACGTCTGTCACATGTGCTCAGTGTGAACCTGCTTTGATCTGTGAAGAGCACAGGGCGCCAGTGGCGAATTTGCCAATCTTGTTGTTCTCTGGCAAATGCCAAACGTCCTGCACAGTGTTGGGCTGTAAGCACAACCCCCACCTGTGGACGTCGGGCCCTCATACCACCCTCATGGAGTCTGTTTCTGACCGTTTGAGCAGACACATGCACATTTGTGGCCTGCTGGAGGTCATTTTGCAGGGCTCTGGCAGTGCTCCTCCTTGCACAAAGGCGGAGATAGTGGTCCTGCTGCTGGGTTGTTGCCCTCCTACGGCCTCCACCACATCTCCTGATGTACTGGCCTGTCTCCTGGTAGCGCCTCCATGCTCTGGACACTACGCTGACAGACACAGCAAACCTTCTTGCCACAGCTCGCATTGATGCGCCATCCTGGATGAGCTGCACTACCTGAGCCACTTGTGTGGGTTGTAGACTCCGTCTCATGCTACCACTAGAGTGAAAGCACCGCCAGCATTCAAAAGTGACCAAAACATCAGCCAGGAAGCATAGGACCTGAGAAGTGGTCTGTGGTCACCACCTGCAGAACCACTCCTTTATTGGGGGTGTCTTGCTAATTGCCTATAATTTCCACCTGTTGTCTATTCCATTTGCACAACAGCATGTGAAATTTATTGTCAATCAGTGTTGCTTCCTAAGTGGACAGTTTGATTTCACAGAAGTGTGATTGACTTGGAGTTACATTGTGTTGTTTAAGTGTTCCCTTTATTTTTTTGAGCAGTGTATATTCATATCTCACAGACTTTCTCACTGACTGTAGCCCAAAATACCCCTCAATGACAACGGGTGAAAGTTAACTCTTTAGAGTGTGTAGTTGGTAACTATTGCAACTTTCATATTCCTATGATCTTTTGTCCCAAATTAGGCCAGAATGTTCTGGCCATATAGAGCTGTGAGCCACGCAGAGCTGTGAGCCACACAGAGCTGTGAGACACGCAGAGCTGTGAGACACGCAGAGCTGTGAGACACACAGAGTTGTGAGACACGTAGAGCTGTGAGACACGCAGAGCTGTGAGACACGTAGAGCTGTGAGCCACGTAGAGCTGTGAGCCACACAGAGTTGTGAGACACACAGAGCTGTGAGACACGCAGAGCTGTGAGACACACAGAGTTGTGAGCCACACAGAGTTGTGAGCCACACAGAGCTGTGAGACACACAGAGTTGTGAGACACGCAGAGTTGTGAGACACACAGAGTTATGAGACACGCAGAGTTGTGAGACACGCAGAGTTGTGAGACACGCAGAGTTGTGAGACACGCAGAGCTGTGAGACACGCAGAGCTGTGAGACACGTAGAGCTGTGAGACACACAGAGTTATGAGACACGCAGAGTTGTGAGACACGCAGAGCTGTGAGACACGCAGAGTTGTGAGACACGCAGAGCTGTGAGACACGTAGAGTTGTGAGACACGTAGAGCTGTGAGACACGTAGAGTTGTGAGACACGTAGAGCTGTGAGACACGTAGAGTTGTGAGACACGTAGAGTTGTGAGCCCCACAGAGTTGTGAGCCACACAGAGTTGTGAGACACACAGAGTTGTGAGACACACAGAGTTGTGAGACACGCAGAGTTGTGAGCCACGCAGAGTTGTGAGCCACGTAGAGCTGTGAGCCACACAGAGTTGTGAGCCAAACAGAGTTGTGAGACACACAGAGCTGTGAGACACGTAGAGCTGTGAGACACACAGAGTTGTGAGACACACAGAGTTGTGAGACACACAGAGCTGTGAGACACGCAGAGCTGTGAGACACACAGAGTTGTGAGCCACACAGAGTTGTGAGCCACACAGAGCTGTGAGACACACAGAGTTGTGAGACACGTAGAGCTGTGAGACACGTAGAGTTGTGAGACACACAGAGTTGTGAGCCACACAGAGTTGTGAGCCACACAGAGTTGTGAGCCACACAGAGTTGTGAGACACGTAGAGTTGTGAGACACGCAGAGTTGTGAGACACGCAGAGTTGTGAGACACACAGAGCTGTGAGACACGCAGAGCTGTGAGACACGTAGAGCTGTGAGACACGTAGAGCTGTGAGACACGTAGAGCTGTGAGACACATAGAGCTGTGAGACACGCAGAGCTGTGAGACACATAGAGCTGTGAGACACGCAGAGCTGTGTAACACGTAGAGTTGTGAGACACGCAGAGTTGTGAGACATGTAGAGTTGTGAGACACGCAGAGTTGTGAGACACGCAGAGTTGTGAGACACGCAGAGCTGTGAGACACGCAGAGCTGTGAGACACGCAGAGCTGTGAGACACGTAGAGCTGTGAGACACGTAGAGCTGTGAGACACGCAGAGCTGTGAGACACGTAGAGCTGTGAGACACGTAGAGCTGTGAGACACGTAGAGCTGTGAGACACGTAGAGCTGTGAGACACGCAGAGCTGTGAGACACGTAGAGTTGTGAGACACGTAGAGCTGTGAGACACGTAGAGTTGTGAGACACGTAGAGTTGTGAGCCACACAGAGTTGTGAGCCACACAGAGCTGTGAGACACACAGAGTGTGAGACACACAGAGTTGTGAGACACACAGAGTTGTGAGACACACAGAGTTGTGAGCCACACAGGAGTTACGGTAAGTGTTGATAATCGTCAAATAACTTTCACGAAACAAATTTAGGGGTGCAGTAAAACAAATCTGTATAATCTGCCTGCTATGCAGCAGGGAGGGGGGTGTGTGTAGGCTGTGTGTGTGTGTGTGTCTGTTTATGAGCCAAACATTCCCTGTAAATAATCTAGTCTATAGTGGACTTGAAATAGAACCAAGAAATTTGATCATATTACTCCAGTGCTAGCTTCCCTACACTGGCTTCCTGTTAAGGCAAGGGCTGATTTCAAGGTTTTACTGTTAACCTATAAAGCGTTACATGGGCTTGCTCCTACCTATCTTTCCGAGTTGGTCCTGCCGTACATACCAATACGTACGCTACGGTCACAAGACGCAGGCCTCCTAATTGTCCCTAGAATTTC
>NC_092092.1:10344189-10376689 GCF_045679555.1 Salvelinus alpinus
AAAGAAAACATGACCAGAACATGCTCACTTTACATGTATCATAAACCACGACTGGCCTTACCAGATGTTGTCTGATAACACAGTCTAATGAGTCATTCATCAGCCAACAGGTGTCACACTGTTTTTCTGTATGAATGAGAAAGAAACAGGTGGTAGTCTGGGTGTAAATAGATCCTGTGTGTGTGTATGTTATGCATCGTTTGTGCATTACTGTTATAACAAACGCTGAAAAACAGGCTTTCCAGATTTCATATGTGTGTACTGTACGACCCTACTCCAGGTTTACACCAACTTACATTTAGGCTACAATGCCAGAGAACCCCCCCCACATCCCAGTTCAACCCGTACCCTAACCCTAGCTTCATGTCCACATCCCAGTTTAACCCGTACCCTAACCCTAGCTTCATGTCCACATCCCAGTTCAACCCGTACCCTAACCCTAGCTTCATGTCCACATCCCAGTTCAACCCGTACTCTAACCCTAGCTTCATGTCCACATCCCAGTTTAATCCTTACCCTACACATAACCCTAGCTTCATGTCCACATCCCAGTTTAACCCGTACCCTAACCCTAGCTTCATGTCCACATCCCAGTTCAACCCGTACCCTAACCCTAGCTTCATGTCCACATCCCAGTTTAACCCGTACCCTAACCCTAGCTTCATGTCCACATCCCAGTTCAACCCGTACCCTAACCCTAGCTTCATGTCCACATCCCAGTTCAACCCGTACCCTAACCCTAGCTTCATGTCCACATCCCAGTTTAACCCTTACCCTACACATAACCCTAGCTTCATGTCCACATCCCAGTTTAACCCTTACCCTAACCCTAGCTTCATGTCCACATCCCAGTTTAACCCTTACCCTACACATAACCCTAGCTTCATGTCCACATCCCAGTTTAACCCTTACCCTACACATAACCCTAGCTTCATGTCCACATCCCAGTTTAACCCTTACCCTACACATAACCCTAGCTTCATGTCCACATCGCAGTTTAACCCTTACCCTACACATAACCCTAGCTTCATGTCCACATCCCAGTTCAACCCGTACCCTAACCCTAGCTTCATGTCCACATCCCAGTTTAACCCTTACCCTACACATAACCCTAGCCCTCTATCTGAGATTAAGAGGGTGCAGCAGGACAGAGACTGGTGTTAGAGTTTACACCCAATCTTAACCCTTTCCCTGATCCGGGTCCTTCTCCCACCACTGTCCTCCCCCCTCAGACCTTTCCCAGACCCCCTGTCCCCATCCTCCCAGCAGAGACAGAACTCCAGATTATAACCCTCATCAGCACCTTCTCAGACACAAACTAACTCCAAACTCAAAGCTGCATTCACCCACACACACAACACACACACACACACACACACAACACACACACACACACACACACACACACACACACACACACACACACACACACACACACACACACACACACACACACACACACACACACACACACACACACACACACACACACACACACACACACACACACACACACGACACACACCCACACACAACACACACACAACACACACACACACACACAACACACACCCACACACACACACAACACACACACACACACACACACACACACACACACACATTCCTCCCAATCCAGGACTTCAGACCAGTGGGAGCTGCTGAGGGGACAACGGATCATAATGATGTCTGGAATGGAGTAAATGGAATGGAGTAAAAACATGGTTTTCATGGGTTTGATATCATTCCATTCACTCCATTCCAGACATTAAACTTCATTCCAGCCATTAAACTCCATTCCAGCCATTAAACTCCATTCCAGCCATTAAACTCCATTCCAGCCATTATTACGATCCCCTCAGCAGCCTCCACTGCTTCAGACCTATATCCTCCTACCGCAGAAACCCCAAGCTGAGGGACTTCGTAATCTTAGTCTTACAACAGACCCACCCCCAAACAGACCCACTATAAATATATCCCACACATTCAAAATCCACATGCACACACCTTCACTCCTTTCCCACAACGTATGACCATCCAGAGCACTAGCATGCCATAACATGAATACTATGTCACATCCCCCGGGGGAAATAACCAGCCAATGTTCTCCCACCCTCTCCAGACCAGACTGACTTGACTTGCAATATGCAGAGCAGGAAGTTGCGGCCCGTGCTACCCAAGGTTTGATACCAGCACGAACAGAAACCCTCTTAAGCCTTACCGTAACGCCAATCCCTAGCTTCATGTTCATGTGTGTACGTGTGTGGTTTCTCTGAAGTTGTTTTGACTGTCACCCCAAATAGACAGTGACAGATTCCAACCAAAGTCGATGAGCGTAATGTAACTTGTCTCTTAGATTGTCCCCAATGTTGTCCTGAAACACTTGTGCACTAAATTTAGCACCAAACCCATGTAGAGCACGGTAGTGCACACACACACGCACGCACGCACGCACGCACGCACGCACGCACGCACGCACGCACGCACGCACGCACGCACACACACACACACACACACACACACACACACACACACACACACACACACACAGTGGAGGCTGCTAAGGGGAGGACAGCTCATATTAATGGCTGGAATGGAGTAAGTGGAATGGCATCAAACACTTAAAAAACATGGTTTCCATGTGATGCCATTCCATTTACTCCATTCCAGCTATTATTATGAGCCGTCCTCCCCTCAGCAGTCTCCACTGACACACACACACACCCACACACACACGCGCACACACACACACACACACACGCACACACTCACTCAAATCCTTCACTCCTTATCTACTTGTGTAAGAACGCCATCTTGAGGGGAGACGTAACTTCAACCTACCTAAGGTATGCAACACATACTTCAATTTCCATATGATCACTCACCTTACAGTTTACTCAATCGCATTATAAGCATGTTTTGGAACAATGTTGTCGATTTTCAAAAACAGAGTCCACAAGACACAGAACTCTGTGGCCTTTGGCAAAACAGTAAATGCGTTTTCAAAATGTAGTTGCCTCCTCAAAACATAAATACATTCATCAAAAGAACACGACTGCCTGCAAAAAGACTAACGCAACCATACTTATCCCTTGAGTCCAAGCAGACAAAACAGTAAATTAGTCTGTCTTTAAAAAAATCACAGTAGATTTTCTTTACAGTCCCTAAATGATGATGATCAAAATTGGAGGTACAACTATCCAAAGTGGCAGAATTACACTCCTTTTATGCATATTTCACCAAACAATTTCATACACATCAAGTATTATTCCTGATAAAAAATGATAATAATAAACACTGTGTGCAGGACTGATTCATCGGAATAGTGACAATCCAATTCCATGTATTCAATACGTAGGCTGGTTTGCTCATAGTTCTGTACACTTTCCATTGAGGCACAGAAACACAATCCACAATAGGAACAGGGAAGGGTGAATGGAGGAATATAACTGATAGGAATGTATAGGCCTCAATCCACACCAAAGCAAAACTCCAGAATGGAAGGTCACATGTTGCAGATGATGATTTCGGAGTAACCCCACTTCATTCTCTTTATGTCCTCAATATTGTAAATAATCATAGAAATTATATCTGCCTACATCTTTTCCTATATTGTACATGGCATTATTATTGGTATTATTATTATGACACTGATAGGGTGAATTTGAATTTCGTGCCGTAGTGTTTTCTGATTGACTGAAACAGTGAACACTATCACACACTTCTCTCCTGATGGAAACAATGGGTTCATATTCTGTAAATAAAACAATAAACAGTGGATTTTGTTTTCACTGATGACATTTGTATTAAAAGTTTTTCAAAAGGTGATCTAAGATATTCAGGTCAGGTACTAAGGCAAGAAAATGATCAGAAGTTCTGTGAATGTATTTGACCGTTTGATCATGTAAATACTGTATGTTTCAACACAGATCTAAAAATTGCTTGTACACGGTTAATAAAAACTCTACTGTGTTGTCAGTATCAAATCAAATCAAATGTATTTATATAGCCCTTCTTAGATCAGCTGATATCTCAAAGTGCTATACAGAAACCCAGCCTAAAACCCCAAACAGCAAGCAATGCAGGTGTAGAAGCACGGTGGCTAGGAAAAACTCCCTAGAAAGGCCAAAACCTAGGAAGAAACCTAGAGAGGAACCAGGCTATGAGGGGTGTCCAGTCCTCTTCTGGCTGTGCCGAGTGGAGATTATAACAGAACATGGCCAAGATGTTCAAATGTTCATAGATGACCAGCATGGTCAAATAATAATAATCCCAGTAGTTGTCGAGGCTGCAACAGGTCAGCACCTCAGGAGTAAATGTCAGTTGGCTTTTCACTGCAAGCACACACGTCCTCCTCTCCTTATCAGCACACTGACACGTTCCCTGGCCTATATATAGTACATGAGGGAGATTGGTTAGGGAGAAATCATGGTCTTGTATCCCAAATGGCACCATATTCCCTTTATAGTGCACTGCTTTTTACCAGGGCACATAGGGCTCTGATCAAAAGTAGGGCACTACATAGGGAATAGGATGCCATTTTTGGACGCATTCATAGTGTATTCAAAACCATTGAACAAGTGCGTGTGAAAAATGAAGTATTCTCTGTGAAGTGCTGTGTGGGATTGATTGGCAATGGTATCTGGTTGTATTGGGCCTGTTGCTCTTCATAGGATCAGATAGGTTTCTCCAACATCCATTCATACAACTTTGAATTACATTTTTATGTAACTTTTCCAAGAAATGATCTTGTATCAACGTGTCAAAGTAAATGTTCAGAAGTTATATTAAGTGCTCTCATTGAAATTCAGGACACATTTCCCCTAAGGGCAGAGGAAAATAATGAGGTCTGAGGAATTAAAATATTTGTTGTTGTTGTTGTTGTTGGTATTTAATGACACACAGTACTTTCGTGACTCACAGTCATAATTCTCCAAGGAGGTACGAACTGAAGCACCTCTTTAAAAAATCCCAGCTAGCACATAACGTTCTGAGAGCCAGATGTTTCTTAGAGCTTGGTGAAAGCGTGGTTGTCCTATGGATATTTTACATACAACCCTCCCACAACTTTCTGGGAAAAGTGCAGGATAGTTGCTTGGCATTGGAACATTCTCAACACATCTAGGGAACTTGACAAAGAAATGTTATTTTCTTTGGTATTTCATTACATTAACAGAACGTTTCCTAAAAGTTGAAACCCACTGGATAAAAGCTGTTTGAATCCAATCAAATTGTATTAGTCACATGCAACGAATACAACAGGTGTAGACCTTACAGTGAAATTCTTACTTACGAGCCTCTAACCAACAATGCAGTTAAAAAAATAAGGATACGAGATAAAAGTAACAAGTAATTAAAGAGCAGAAGTAAAATAACAATAGCGAGACTATATACAGGGGGTACCGATACAGAGTCAATGTGTGGGGGCACCGGTTAGTTGAGGTAATATGTACATGTAGGTAGAGTTATTAAAGTGAATATGCATAGATGACAACAGAGAGTAGCAGTGGTGTAAAGAGGGGAAGGATGGTGGGCCAATGCAAATAGTCTGGGTGGCCATTTGACTAGATGTTCAGGAGTCTTATGGCTTGGGGGTAGAAGTTGTTGAGAAGCCTCTTGGACCTAGACTTGGTGCTCCGGTACCGCTTGCCTTGCGGTAGCAGAGAGAACAGTCTATGACTAGGCTGGCTGGAGTCTTTGACAATTTTTAGGGCATTCTGACACCGCCTGGTATAGAGGTCCTAGATGGCAGGAAGCTTTGCCCCGGTGATGTACTGGGCCGTTCGCACTGCCTTCTGTAGTGCCTTGCGGTCGGTGGCTGAGCAGTTGCCATACCAGGCAGTGATGCAACCAGTCCGGATGCTCTTGATGGTGCAGCTGTAGAACCTTAAGAGGATCTGAGGACCCATCCCACATTTTTTCAGTCTCCTGACAGTTTTTTTTGTGCCCTCTTCACGACTGCCTTGGTGTGCTTGCACCATGTTAGTTTGTTGGTGATGTGAACTTCAAGGAACTTGAAGCTCTCAACCTGCTCCACTACAGTCCTGTCGATGTGAATGGGGGCGTGCTACGTCCTCTTTTTCCTGTAGTCCACAATCATCTCCTTTGTCTTGATCACGTTGAGGGAGAGGTTGTTGTCCTTGCACCACATGGCCAAGTCTCTGACCTCCTCTTTATAGGCTGTCTCGTCGTTGTCGATGATCAGGCCTAGCACTGTTGTGTCATCGGCAAATTTAATGATGGTGTTGGAGTCGTGCCTGGCCGTGCAGTCATGAGTGAACAGGGAGTACAGGAGGGGACTGAAAATGCACCCCTGAGGGGCCCCCGTGTTGAGGATCAGCGTGGCAGATGTGTTGTTACCTACCCTCACCACCTGGTGGCGGCCCTTCAGGAAGTCCAGGATCCAGTTGCAGAGGGAGGTGTTTAGTCCCAGGGTCCTTAGCTTAGTGTTGAGCTTTGAGTTCACTATGGTGTTGAATGTGGAGCTGTAGTCAATGAACAGCATTCTCACGTAGGTGTTCCTTTTGTCTAGGTGGGAAAGGGCAGTGTGGAGTGCAATAGAGATGGCATCATCTGTGGATCTGTTGGGGCGGTATGCAAATTGGAGTGGGTCTAGGGTTTCTGGGATGATGGTGTTGATGCGAGCCATGACCAGCCTTTCAAAGCACTTCATGGCTACAGACGTGAGTGCTACGAGTCGGTAGTCATTTAGGCAGGTTACCTTAGTGTTCTTGGGGACAGGAACTATGGTGGTGTGCTTAAAACATGCTAAGCTACAGGACTGTTCTGCTAGCACAGACTGGAATATGTTCTGGGATTCCTCCGATGAAATTGAGGAGTACTCCACATCAGTCATTGGCTTCATCAAAAAGTGCATCGACGACGTCGTCCCCACAGTGACCATAAGTACATACCCCAACCAGAAGCCATGGATTACAGGCAGCATCCGCACTGAGCTAAAGGCTAGAGCTGCCGCTTTCAAGGAGCGGGACTCTAACCCGGAAGCTTATAAGAAATCCCGCTATGCCCTCCGATGAACCATCAAACAGGCAAAGCGTCAATACAGGACTAAGATTGAATCGTACTACACCGGCTCTGACACTCGTCGGATGTGGCAGGGCTTGCAAACCATTACAGACTACACAGGGAAGCACAGCCGAGAGCTGCCCAGTGAGCTGCTCGCTTCGATGGCAAATAACACTGAAACATGCATGAGAGCACCAGCTGTTCCGGAAGACTGTGTGATCGCTCTCTCCGCAGCCAATGTGAGTAAGACCTTTAGACAGGTCAACATTCACAAGGGCGCAGGGCCAGACGGATTACCAGTATGTGAACTGCGAGCATGCGCTGACCCACTGGCAAGTGTCTTCACTGACATTTTCTATCTCTCCCTGTACGAGTCTGTAATACCAACATGTTTTAAGCAGACCACCATAGTCCCTGTGCCAAAGAACGCCAAGTTAACCAGTCAAAATGACTATCGCCCCGTAGCACTTATATCTGCAGCCACGAACTGCTTTGAAAGTCTGGTCATGGCTCACATCAACACCATCATTCCACACACCCTGGTTTCCAATTCGCATACCTTCCCAACAGTTCCACAGATGACGCAATCTCTACTGCACTCCACACTGCCCTTTCCCACCTGGACAAAAGGAACACCTATGTGAGAATGCTGTTCATTGACTACAGCTCAGCGTTCAACACCATTGGCCCCTCCAAGCTCATCACTAAGCTGGGGACCCTGGGACTAAACACCTCCCTCTGCAGCTGGATCCTGGACTTCCTGAAGGGCCGCCGCCAGGTGGTGAGGGAATGCAACAACACATCTGCCACGCTGACCCTCAACACGGGGGCCATTCAGGCATGCGTGCTTAATCCCCTCCGACTGCGTGGCCGCACACAACCATCAACACCATCATTAAGTTTGCCGACGACAAGACGGTGGTAGGCCTGATCACCGATGACGATGAGATAGCCTATAGGGAGGAGGTCATAGACCTGCGGTGTCAGGACAAGAACCTCTCCCTCAACGTCAGCAAAACAAAGGAGATTATCGTGGACTACAGGAAACGGAGGGCTGAACACGCCCCCCATTCACATCGATGGGGCTGTAGTGGAGCGGGTCGAGAGCTTCAAGAGCTTCAAGTTCCTCGATGTCCACATCCCTAAGGACTTCCTGGTCCAAACACACACACAGAGTAAAGCTGTCATCAAGGCAAATGGTGGCTACTTTGAAGAATCTTAAATATAACATATTTTGATTTGTTTAACACTTTTTTGGTCACTACATGATTCCATATGTTATTTCATAGTTTTGCTGTTGTCACGAGAATTTTCAATCCCAATGATGATAACTAAACAATTATTTAAGCTTTGACCAATCCCCGAGGTTTGTAAGACCCTGGGTTTAATAATAATTAGGCAAAGACTCAGCTTCTGCAAAAGGTTCGTAAGCTTTATTCAGAGAACGTTCTAAAGTCTACCAAAATTTGAACAGTCTTTATAACCACAATCCGTAAGGCGCAAATAGCTAAATGAGAGAGCAGCAGTGTGATTCACATCAATGCGCTATGTAGATATCAATAATAAGTGATATCCGTATCGCCGTAGACAACACCACTGCTGTCATCCTTACCTCCAAGCGTTTATTCAAATTGGATAATCTTTGAATGCCGACAGCAGTCGCACCATTGGAAGACATAGCTTGGACTGTAGCCTACAAAAGCCTATTCCTGCTCTTTTCCCGCGATCCATCAAAACATTTGGTGTGTCATCATATTGGTAGCTGATTTATGGTCAGACTCGCTCACGTTGAACAAATTTAAACTTGCGTCTTTTTCAATGCTGATTTGAATGTCATTGAGAAAACAGAGAAGTGTCAAAGTTTTTCAAAGGTACTGTATCTGTAATCTGATTACAATATTTTTGCTGGTAACATAACCGATTACTGTTACAATTTTTTGTAATCCCTTACATGTAATCTGTTACTCCCCAAATCTGTGCAGAGCAAACACTCACTAGCCAATCAGAAGCATTTGCAATTCAAAGCAGAATGTCTTTCTGAGTGGTCTATTTCTGGGAAGCAATGAGGAGGGACACACGCAAGCAAGCAAGACATGCCCTGTTCAAGAGGGGTCTCTGGAGAAAGACACTAGTTACAGACAGGGCCTAGAGTTAGACTGTCTATTGTCCTAGAGCAGGAATTGTCCATTTTGATGGGGGTGGGGGCCACAAAAAAACAGCACTCATCATGAGGGGCCCCAGTGGCTCATGGGTCTGCGAGCCCCCCCCCCCCCCTCCCACACACACACACACCTTGTGAGCAAAACATATTAGCGTCCCCCCTTGTCCCCCTTCGTGACTGTGAAGTGAACAAATTTGCATGTTTAATTTAATGTAAAATCTACACATTTTGCCATGGAGCAGAGAGGAGATTTTATAATTCAAATTTGAGCAGTTTTTAATATGATAACTTACGATCAATGGATTATCTTTGCAAGAGAGAAATGCTCATTAACAGGGATGTAAACAAATTTGTGCACAAACTTTAAGAGCAATAAGATTTTTGTGCATGTGGAAAATGTCTTGGATCTTTTATTTCAGCTCATGAAAAATGTAACCAACACTTTAAATGTTGCGTTTATATTTTTGTTCAGTGTAGATGGCATAAAAGTTTTAGATAGATACCAGACATGCTTTAGTGTTATTCACATTCCTCTGGATACTGTAACAGATATTGTTGCCTAGTAACCGTACCTATATACGTACATATCTACCTCCATCACTCCAGTATCCCTGCACATTGTAAATATGGTATTGGAATTGACCCTGTATATAGTATGTTACTTACTTACTTGTGTTCTTCATATTTCTTCTTATTTCTACTGTGCTTTTTCTATTATTACACTGTTATTGTTGCATTGTTGGGTTCTGAGTTTGCAAGAAATGCATATCAGTATACTTGTGCATGTGACATTAAAACTTGGAACTTGAGAGATACATTTTGGCCAGTCAAAGGGGGGAAGGGCGTACTGACCCTTAAAGCATTGTCCTTTGTGTTCCCGGGCCATTTGCCATGTGGCCCAAGTTGACAGAGAGCCCATACATTAGGGCAGAACCTACACAGGTAACTGCTGATAAGGACCTTATTATATAGTAGATGCATCTTATACAGATTCAGTTGAATGATCTGGTTTTGACTAACTACCACCTATAGATGGTGGTATTCTCCACATCACAACTCTCATCTGGTTTGAGATCTCTCAGACAGCCACAGAATTACCATCTCAGGTGTGTTTCCTTGCTTTCATTAGATTTTTCCACTGCCTGGCTCTGTAACAAATTGTGATTGAATGGTAGCAATGGGATGGTTGAATGGTAGCAATGGGAACAATCGTTGTGAACTGGCTATGCATAAATACATACAGACTGTTGCATATTGAGTGGCATAATCATCAGAGACAAAACAAATGATTCATCATATTTTCATTGTTGAGCAGGTCCAAGTTCTGAGTTCAATGTCATTTCTTTCTTTCTTTCTCTCTCTTTCTCTCTCTCTCTCTCTCTCTCTCTCGTCTTTCTCTCTCTCATTTTCTTTCTTTCTCTTTCTTTCTTTCTTTCTTTCTTTCTCTCCCTCTCCTACCTCTCTCATTCTTTCCATCCCCCCACCATCCCTTCCCTTCTCTCTCTCTCTCTCCCTTGGCAGAGGTTAACCTGACATGTGTGACGTGACGCGTGAGTGAAGGACACCCACGCACTCAGAAAGCAGAACACAGCCAATTATCTCCCAACGGCAGCAGCGTAGTCTGTGTTTGCGGGTATGTGTGTGTGACAGGCTGACATTGCAGGGGGTCACAGTGTGCCACTGTGGAATATTAGAGTTACATTCTGTACCTGCTTGATTTAGCAGAAATAACTGTCTTTATTGACTATTATTTTATCTGGCAAGATGAATGTTATTTTAGAGAGAAGGGAGGAAGAACAAGGCAAACATACAGATACGGTCATACAGCTATACACACACGTTATGCTCTTGTTCACTGAAACGCGGACATGCATGCTCTCTCTCTCGCACGCGCACGCGCACACACACACACACACACACACACACACACACACACACACACACACACACACACACACACACACACACACACACACACACACACACACACACACACACACACACACACACACACACACACACACACACACACACACACACACACACACACACACACACACACACACCAGTGGAGGCTGTTTAGGGGAGGACGGCTCATAATACCATGTATTTGATGTAGTTGATAACATTCCACTTAATCCGCTTCAGCCATTACCACGAGCCCGTCCACCACAATTAAGGTGCCACCAACCTCCTGTGACACACACACAAGGTCATCAAAGTGCGACGCATGCTGAACGCGGAACGAGAGAGAGCTTGGTTTGTTGTTTTTTTAAAGTTTTTGAAAAAGTTTTTAATGAAAAAAATGTGTTTACTAGCCTACCTGTTTAATTTGGATCCCACTATGCGGTTAGCCTCAGTTGCTGGGACCGCTACTATCAGTCCCTGGGACCGCAACTATCAGTCCCTGGGACCGCTACTATCAGTCCTGGGATACTAAAGACTGAAGAGCTGCTGCTTGGCGAAGCAGGTAATAAAAGATGGCACCGACAGACAGGATCGCCCAGTTTCTACCTCTTAGCCAACTTTGCAGTATTTTGTTTTTTTGTGTTATTTCTTACATCAGAATGTTTCTTGCATTATTACCTAAATAGCTTTTGGATATTAGATCGACGGTCATTCACTAGAATTTTGAACAGAAATTTGAATGACCTGAATTGGATCCTTTGTTTGAATTCCCAGAGGCATTTCCATCCATCCTAAATACAGCTTCATGTCGCTGTCGCCGGGGAGAAGAGGAACAAGGAGTGGCTCTTAATCAGGTGACGTGCATACCATCCAGCACTTCCGAGTATATTACTCACTAACGTTAAGTCCCTGGACAATAAAATAGATGAGCTCAGGGCGAGGATCTCCTTACAGAGAGACATCAGGGATTGTAACATACTCTATTTTATGAAATCATGGTTCTCTCCAGATATACTGTCCCCATCCATTCAGCCGCCGGGAAAAATAAATGTGGAGGTGTATGTTTCCAGTGGCGGTGCGTGAGTAAAATCACTGGGGAAGCCAAGCCCCAAAAAATGCCATATTACAACCTATATGTTGTGATGATTGCGTTGTTTGCTCTATTTTAGTTCATATGCCATGCGACCGTGATATATAGGCCTAAAGGTTGAGACAACAAGAATACAGTGGCAGAATAAATTAAACCACACCTTAAACCGTTAAACCGCTTGACCACATTAAACCGCAACCTCTGTCCAGTGAAGTCCACAAAGCATATTGCATGTACAGTAACAGACAGTTGCATGACCAACCGCATGGTCAAGCAAGTTAATGTTTCCGACATTTTCTGAATTATTATAATTTTTGGGGCAATTCTGGGGGGGGGGAGTCTGGTTCATATCCCCCCCCCCCCCCCCCCCCAACCAACCAGACACCACGACGGCTCTCAAGTAACTACAGTGAACTTTGTGCAAGTTGGAAACTACATATCCTGAGGTCGCATTTTTTGTAGCTTGGGACTTTAATAAAGGAAATCTAAGGAAAACATTATCAAAGTTTTATCAACATACAGTATCTCTTGTGCTACTCACTCATTGAGCACTCTTGACCATTGCTACTCCCCCTTCCGGGACGGCTACAAGGCCCTCCCCCGCTCTCCTTTCGTCAAATTTGATCATGCCTCCATTTTGCTACTGCCCTCCTGTAGGCAGAGTCTTAAACAGGAAGTACCCGTGGTACGGACTGTTCAACATTGGTCTGACCAATCAGAATCTATGTTTCAAGATTGTTTTGATGACGCCCGCTGTGACTATTGGAACTTCTCGAAACGTAAATACACTACATGACCAAAGTATGTGGACACCTGTTAGTCGAACATCTCATTTCAAAATCAAAAGCATGCTGCCATAACAGCCTCCACTCTTCTTGGAAGGCTTTCCACTAAATGTTGGAACATTGCTGCGGGGACTTGCTTCCATTGAACCACAAGAGCATTAGTGAAGTCGGGCACTGATGTTGGGCGATTAGGCCTGGCTCGCAGTCAGCATTCCAATTCATCCCAAAGGTGTTCAATGGGGTTGAGGTCAGGGCTCTGTGCAGGCGAGTCAAGTTTTTCCACACAGATATCGACAAACCATTTCTGAATGGACCTTGCTTTGTGCACGGGGGCATTGTCATGCTGAAACAGGAAAGGGCCTTCCCCAAACTGTTGCAACAAAGTTGGAAGCACAGAATCGTCTAGAATGTCATTGTATGCTGTAGCGTTAAGATTTCTCTTCACTGGAACTAAGGAGCCTAACCCAAACCATGAAAACAGCCCCAGACAATTATTCCTCCTCCACCTCCTCGCACTTTGTATTGGGGCAGGTAGCGTACTCCTGGCATTCACCAAACCCAGATTCGTCTATCGGAGTGCCAGGTGGTGAAGCGTGATTTATCACTCCAGAGAATACGTTTGCACTGCTCTAGAGTCCAATGGCGGCGAGCTTTGCATTGCGCATGGTGATCTTAGGCTTGTGTGATGCTGCTCGGCCATGGAAACTTCCTCGGCGTTCCTCGGAGAAGCTGAAATGGTCTAACCACACGGACACCGTGGTGAAGAAAAGAAGAAGAAATTTGGCCTGTCCCCGAGGGGCCCTCACAGTGTTCTACAGGAGCATCATCGAGAGCATACTGTCGGGCTGCATCAAAGCCTGGTATGGCACCACAACCGCCGCGGGTGGGTGATACGTGCATCCTCAACGCACCATTGGGTACCTGCCTTAATAAAGGACACCTACAACACCAGGTGTCTCAGGAAGGCCAAGAAGATCATCGGGGAACCCAGCCAACCAAGCCATGCCCTGTTTCTCCCAATTTCAATCCCTCAGACACGGGCAGTGCAGGAGCATCATGGCAAAAACTGGAAGAATGGCCGCTGAATATTTGTTTTATTTTACCAGGTAAGTTGACTGAGAACACATTCTCATTTACATCAATGACCTGGGGAATAGTTACAGAGGAGAGGAGGAGGATGAATGAGCCAATTGGAAGCTGGGGATAGTTAGGTGGCCATGATTGTATGAAGTCCAGATTGGGAATTTATCCAGGACACCAGGTTTACACCCCTACTTTTATGATAAGTGCCATCAGAATTTTTGTGACCACTGAGAGTCAGGACACCTGTTTAACGTCCCATCTGAAAGACGGCACCCTACACAGGGCAATGTCTCCAATCACTGCCCTGGGGCATTGGGATATTTTTTTAGACCAGAAGAAAGCAGCATCTGGTGTCCCATCCAGGGACCGACCAGGACCAACCTTGCTTAGCTTCAGAGGCAAGCCAGCAGTGAGATGCAGGGTGGTATGCTACTGGATAAACTAGTCACCTACCTCCTCCCCTCTCCCCCCGCTACTCTACCTATGGACATCTTCCCCCCACACCCCATCAACGGTCACTTAGCATACCTGCTGCTCCCCCTAGGAACAACTTCCCCCCCACACCCCATCAACGGTCACTTAGCACACCTGCTGCTCCCCCTAGGAACATATTGCCCCCCACACCCCATCAACGGTCACTTAGCTTACCTGCTGCTCCCCCTAGGAACATGTTCCCCCCCCACACCCCATCAACGGTCACTTAGCTTACCTGCTGCTCCCCCTAGGAACATGTTCCCCCCACACCCCATCAACGGTCACTTAGCTTACCTGCTGCTCCCCCTAGGAACATTCCCACTCCCCCAACTGACTTTTACTCGGCCCCAACCCCAACTGACATTATCACTGTTGCAGTTGTTGATATGTCAATTATACATTTTTTTATAATAATTGTTATTGTTTTTTATTTAACCTGGTCCACGCACCCACTCAATGGTCATGCTGCTCCCCCCTATGGCCATCCCCCCCACCCCTCAACAGTCTTTACTTTGCCTCCACCCCAATGGACATGTATTTATTCATCACTGCTACAGTTGTAATGATGTACAGTGAGGGAAAAAAGTATTTGATCCCCTGCTGATTTTGTACGTTTGCCCACTGACAAAGAAATGATCAGTCTATAATTTTAATGGTAGGTTTATTTGAACAGTGAGAGACAGAATAACAACAAAAATATCCAGAAAAACGCATGTCAAAAATGTTATAAATTGATTTGCATTTTAATGAGGGAAATAAGTATTTGACCCCCTCTCAATCAGAAAGATTTCTGGCTCCCAGGTGTCTTTCATACAGGTAACGAGCTGAGATTAGGAGCACACTCTTAAAGGGAGTGCTCCTAATCTCAGTTTCTTACCTGTATAAAAGACACCTGTCCACAGAAGCAATCAATCAATCAGATTCCAAACTCTCCACCATGGCCAAGACCAAAGAGCTCTCCAAGGATGTCAGGGACAAGATTGTAGATCTACACAAGGCTGGAATGGGCTACAAGACCATTGCCAAGCAGCTTGGTGAGAAGGTGACAACAGTTGGTGCGATTATTCGCAAATGGAAGAAACACAAAAGAACTGTCAATCTCCCTTGGCCTAGGGCTCCATGCAAGATCTCACCTCGTGGAGTTGCAATGATCATGAGAATGGTGAGGAATCAGCCCAGAACTACACAGGATGATCTTGTCAATGATATCAAGGCAGCTGGGACCATAGTCACCAAGAAAACAATTGGTAACACACTACGCCGTGAAGGACTGAAATCCTGCAGCGCCCGCAAGGTCCCCCTGCTCAAGAAAGCACATATACATGCCCGTCTGAAGTTTGCCAATGAACATCTGAATGATTCAGAGGACAACTGGGTGAACGTGTTGTGGTCAGACGAGACCAAAATGGAGTTCTTTGGCATCAACTCAACTTGTCGTGTTTGGAGGAGGAGGAATGCTGCCTATGACCCCAAGAAACCATCCCCACCGTCAAACAAGGAGATGGAAACATTATGCTTTGGGGGTGTTTTTCTGCTAAGGGGACAGGACAACTTCACCGCATCAAAGGGACGATGGACGGGGCCATGTACCGTCAAATCTTGGGTGAAAACCTCCTTCCCTCAGCCAGGGTATTGAAAATGGGTCGTGGATGGGTATTCCAGCATGACAATGACCCAAAACACACGGCCAAGGCAACAAAGGAGTGGCTCAAGAAAAAGCACATTAAGGTCCTGGAGTGGCCTAGCCAGTCTCCAGACCTTAATCCCATAGAAAATCTGTGGAGGGAGCTGAAGGTTCGAGTTGCCAAACGTCAGCCTCGAAACCTTAATGACTTGAAGAAGATCTGCAAAGAGGAGTGGGACAAAATCCCTCCTGAGATGTGTGCAAACCTGGTGGCCAACTACAAGAAACATCTGACCTCTGTGATTGCCAACAAGGGTTTTGCCACCAAGTACTAAGTCATGTTTTGCAGAGGGGTCAAATACTTATTTCCCTCATTAAAATGCAAATCAACGTATAACATTTTTGACATGCGTTATTCTGGATTTTTTTGTTGATATTCTGTCTCTCACTGTTCAAATAACCCTACCATTAAAATTACAGACTGATCATTTCAATGTCAGTGGGCAAATGAACAAAATCAGCAGGGGATCAAATACTTTTTTCCCTCACTGTATATAGTAGTATTTTTACACTGAACAAAAATATAATCTCGTCATGTAAAGTGTTTGTGTTAAGGATAGGCAACAACACATCTGAAACGCTGATCCTCAACACGGGGGCCCCTTAGTCCCCTCCTGTACTTCCTGTTCACCCACGACTGTGTGGCCAAGCACGACTCCAACACCATCATTAAGTTTGCTGACAACATAACGGTGGTAGGCCTAATCACAGAGAACGATGATACAGCCTATAGGGAGGAGGTCAGAGACCTGGCAGTGTGGTACCAGGACAACCTCTCCCTCAACGTGAGCAAGACAAAGGAGCTGATCATGGACTACAGGAAAAGGAGGGCTGAACATGCCCCCATTCGCTGTAGTGGAGCGGGTCGAGAGTTTCAAGTTCCTTGTTGTCCACCACCAACAAACTATCATGGTCCAAACACACCAAGAAAGTTGTGAAGAAGGCACAGAGATGCCTTTCCCCCTCAGGAGATTGAAAAGATTTGATATGAGTCTCCAGATCCTCAATAAGTTATACAGCTGCACCACCGAGAGGATCCCGACTGGTTGCATCACCACCTGGTATGGCAACTGCTCGTCAGCCGACCGAAAGGTGCTACAGAGGGTAGTGCGCACAGCCCAGTACGTCACTGGGGCAAAGCTTCCTGCCATCCAGGATCTATATACTAGGCGGTGTCAGAGGACAACTCTGTGTCTTTGGCATCATTAATTGAAGACTGATATTTTATCAAATCAATTCTCTGTAATTATTATTAAGTGATTAAACTAATCATGTAAATGTAATTAACTAGGAAGTCGGGGCACCAAGGAAAATCTTCAGATTACAAAGTTATAATTTTCCTAATATAACTCTTCAGATATTTTGATATCTGATCAATTAGTCTTCTAATTAATTAATTATTCTTTACCTCACGTTAGTCTCATTCCAAACGTCGTAAATTGTTGGTTATCTGCACGAACCCAGCCTTTACTATGAATCATCCAGACACCAATTGTCTTAATAATTTATTTATTAACTAACTAAATAATCACAGAAATGCATAAACAAACAAACAGTAAATATGGTTACAAGGAAATGATAGGGGAGGTTTCCTAGGCGGGCTAAGCCGATATGATGGCTTGGTGGACAAAGGGAAGTGGGTGTGGACTGAGAAGGGCGGGAAAGACAAAGAGTCACTACACAATTGATAATTATATTAATTGAAATGATAATCCTTTGCACATGAATGCTCACTCATTCAGGAATAATTGCGATCAATATATATTTACGCTCAGTGTGTCATCGGGATCTCTGTTGGAATCGTCCGTCTTTCTGTTGGAGTGTTCATCCAAGTGTCTCTCTGCTTCCCTGGTGTCTTTCGTCGTTAGAATGGATCCTTCAGAGTACCATTCAGAAATGTTCTTATAGAATAGATGTGTCGGCGGTTGTCGGTCTTCGCATCTCAGGTTCACATCATTTCTAGCTGCAGACTAGTAATTAGTATCAAAGATTTGCTCTTTTTCTATCGGGATCGATAGTCTCAGAGTTTAACCATTTCCACCCGTGTAGCCAATGCTCCACGTGGTATGGTTAGGAATTCAACAACCATTACAACCTTAGCTTATACTGAGGTTTTTGTGGTCTCTACTCAACCTTCGCCCCCTCAGCTGAATGAGGTACGCGTGGTCTCTACTCAACCTTCGCCCCCTCAGCTGAATGAGGTACGCGTGGTCTCTACTCAACCTTCGCCCCCTCAGCTGAATGAGGTACGCGTGGTCTCTACTCAACCTTCGCCCCCTCAGCTGAATGAGGTACGCATGGTCTCTACTCTTCGCCCCCTCAGCTGAATGAGGTACGCGTGGTCTCTACTCAACCTTCGCCCCCTCAGCTGAATGAGGTACGCGTGGTCTCTACTCAACCTTCGCCCCCTCAGCTGAATGAGGTACGCGTGGTCTCTACTCAACCTTCGCCCCCTCAGCTGAATGAGGTACGCGTGGTCTCTACTCAACCTTCGCCCCCTCAGCTGAATGAGGTACGCGTGGTCTGAAGAGGATTTCTTCAGGTGGGGGTTTTATTCGTAACAGTAGAAAAGGGCTGTCCCATGAGCAAGATCATGTCGGTGCTCATGGAGGCGGGCCAATGACTTAGTTAAACTTGAAAGGGAATACAATTTACTTGAAAGGGAATACAATTTTCTCACATTAACAGTTTAAAATCACATGACATAATTTCACAAATAGTTTCATCTTTACTAATTAATTTTATACAATAAAATGTATGGTCCCGTGTGGCTCAGTTGGTAGAGCATGGCGCTTGCAACGCCAGGGTTGTGGGTTCATTCCCCACGGGGGGACCAGGATGAATATGTATGAACTTTCCAATTTGTAAGTCGCTCTGGATAAGAGCGTCTGCTAAATGACTTAAATGTAAATGTAATAAACGCAAACCTCATAACGGAGGCTCCTGTATAAACAGAGTTATGGTAATGTGGCTGTATTGTCTTTCATGAGGTCACAAACATGAAACAAAACGGACTGGGTCTCCACCAACTGTTTACACATTCTCCAAAACATGGATATTGTTCAGGTCTCAAGTTCTGTGATGTAGAAGAAGTTCCTTTGTTCTCTCTATGTGTCTCTTTCTGCATGGCCAGGAGGAGAGAGTCTCCTCCAGGAATTTACAACCTGAGATAACAGAACCTGGGTGTTGGAGGGAGAGAGGGGGAAGCCGCTCGCTATACCCAAAGAAGGCCACGTCGTGACAACTGCTTCTCTTCTAGTTTTTATGACAAGTTTTACTGTCATGAAAATTCCAGATTTTCTGCATAATCAAATAACATACAGCTCAGACACCCACACATAACTCACAAGACATGCCACCAGGGGTCTTTTCACAGTCCCCAAGTCCAAAAACGAATTCACGGCACATTATTATACAGAGCCATGATCGCATGGAACTCCCTTCCATCTTCAAGCATACAGCAACAGTACTTTCAAAAAAGATTAAACAAAATCTCATGTAACAGCGGGGATTGTGAGGACACACACACAAACACACGCACACACACACAGACACACTCTAACACACACATCATTTTTTGTTGTTGTATTGTTTGTATTATCATTATACATTTTTATTTTGTATTGTTTGTATATTGTTGTATTTTACATTTGTGTAACAGTCCTTGTCTATCAGTGTACCAGTGTTTGGTTACTTGTCATGTTTTGTGTTTTGTGTGGACTCCAGGAAGAGTATCTGCTCCTTCCTCTGCAAAAGCTAATGAGGATCCAAATAAATAAATAATAAACACACACACACGCACAGTACTGCCTCTGTAGTATAGCCTTCACATGTGCTTGAGGTGGGAAAAAAACACTTTAACTTCGCTGAAGGTAACCTATACTCTTCTGTTTCCTATCATGTGGAGAGAATTAACACCCAGAGCCACTACAGAAACCCACCAAGAGCTCTGGAGTGCGTCCCAAATGGCACCCTATTCCCTATGTATGAGCTCTGGTCAAATGTAGTGCACTATTTAGGGAATAGGATGCCATTTGAGATGCAGACCTGGGCCTTTATTCACAAAGCGTCTCAGAGTAGGAGTGTTGATCTAGGATCAGGTCCCTCATCCTATTCATTATGATTTAGTAGGCACAACTGATCCTAGATCGGCACTCCTACTCTGAGATGCTTTATGCACATGGGCTCAGGTCTTCCCTCTCCTGACACTGAGCTGTGTGTGTCATCAACTGGTCATCAACTACATTTCATAGACCCACTCACAATAATAACAACAACAACATACTAGGCCTTCGTGAGAGAGAGAAAGAGAGAGAGAGAGAGAGAGAGAGAGAGAGAGAGAGAGAGAGAGAGAGAGAGAGAGAGAGAGAGAGAGACAGAGAGAGACAGAGAGAGACAGAGACAGACAGACAGACAGACAGACAGACAGACAGACAGACAGACAGACAGACAGACAGACAGACAGACAGACAGACAGACAGACAGACAGACAGACAGACAGACAGACAGACAGACAGACAGAGAGAGAGAGAGAGAGAGAGAGAGAGAGAGAGCGAGAGAGAGGTAGAGAGAGGTAGAGAGAGCGAGAGAGAGAGAGAGAGAGGTAGAGAGACAGAGAGAGAGAGGGAGAGAGACAGAGAGAGAGGTAGAGAGACAGAGAGAGAGAGAGAGGTAGAGTGAGAGATTTGTTTATTTATTTTCCCTTTCAGACTTGAACTATTTGCACTTTTTTACAACGTTGCCAATAAAATAACATTTGAAATGTTTACTGTTATTTTTTATTGCTTCCCTTGTTTATTTCCCTTTTGTTTCTTGTCTATTTCACTTGCTTTGGCAATGTAAACATATGTTTCCCATACCAATAAAGCCCTTTAAATTGAGTTGATAGAGAGATAGAGAGAGAAGAGCTATGTATCTGATGGTCAACATGCTCTGCTCACACCTACTGTGATGGTCCGGGTCTAAACCAAACAAATTGTGGGAAGCTTGTGGAAGGCTACCTGAAACATTTGACCCAAGTTAAACAATTTAAAGGCAATGCTACCAAATACTAATTGAGTGTATTTGGGAATGTGATGAATGTGATGAAAGAAATAAAAGCTAAAATAAATCATTCTCTCTACTATTATTCTGACATTTCACATTCTTAAAATAAAGTGGTGATCCTATCTGACCTAAGACAGGGAATTTTTACTAGGATTAAATGTCAGGAACTGTGAAATACTGAGTTTAAATGTATTTGAGCAAGGTGTATGTAAACTTCCCGACTTCAACTGTATATCTATTTTAACTTTTTAACTTTTTTAATTGCACATTGTTACAACACTGTACATAGCTATATTATGACATTTGAAATGTCTCTATTCCTTTGAAACTTTTGTGAGTATAATGTTTACTGTTAATTTCTGATTGTTTATTTCACTTTTGTTTATTATCACTTGCTTTGGCAATGTAAACATGATTCCCATGCCAATAAAGCCCTTTGAATTTAATTTAATAGAGAGAGAGAGAGAGAGAGAGAGAGAGAGAGAGAGAGAGAGAGAGAGAGAGAGAGAGAGAGAGAGAGAGAGAGAGAGAGAGAGAGAGAGAGAGAGAGAGATATTTGAGCAATAAAGCATGAGGGGGTGTGGTATATGGCCAACATACCACGGCTAAGGGCTGTTCTTAGGCACGACGCATCGCGGTCAAAATACATGTTTTGTTATACCCGTGGTATACAGTCTGATATACCATGGCTGTCAGCCAATCAGCATTCAGGGCTCGAACCACACAGTTTATAAATAGATATATAGAGATAGTCACCTATCAATGCTTATTCATTATCTTACTGTTGTCAAACAGGAGGGGTGCCTGCGGCATTTGATGGTAGATTAGATCAGCATGGGGCATGATATGAGAGATTGGGGTAGGAGGCTCCTGAGCTGGACCGCCGGTGATAGACACCATAATGAAGAAAAACCACACATCTGTCCTCTCCCTGCCTCACTCTAGAGAATGCATTTAGCCAGGACAAAGAGAGGACCCTGATACACCCACCCACCCGCACGCGTGCGCGCACACACACACACACACACACACACACACACACACACACACACACACACACACACACACACACACACACACACACACACACACACACACACACACACACACACACACACACACACACACACACACACACACACACACACACACACACACACCTTCTTTGATTTCCAGCCGATAATAACCATCCGTCCTGGTTTATGTACCAGGTCTGTGACTGAAGAGGCTCTTCTCTCTGCTCAATGGGTTCAGGAAGTGAAGAGGAGAGGTTTGTTTGATGATGTTTTGTCCTCATGCATTTTCAGTGCTGTTAGAGAGGACTATTTGTGCCATGACAACGGAGATGGAATAGCAAGCTGCTTGACCGTGCTTCGTGCGTAAGAGATGGTGGCAAAGATAACATCCCACTGTCATGACGTGGCCCTTTCTGGGTGTAGATTGTGGCTTCCCCCTCTCTCACTCCCTCCTACACCCAGGTTCTGTTATCTCAGGTCGTAAATTCCTGGCGGAGACTCTCTCCCCCTTTTCATGTAGAGAGAGAGACCACAGAGTGAACAACGGATTTCCCCAAAATGGGAAAATGAAACTATATGTCCACTTGTGAGAATATGGGAAGAGTCCATGGACACTTAAGGGCCAGTTATGTTGAGTGTGTTTCATTTGGTGACATCATGAAGGACCGGAAACACACATAACTATACCTCTGAATGTGTGCATTTCTCAATTATGGTGTTTGCATCAAATTCTTGTATAAAATGAATGAGTAAAGATGAAACTATTTGTGAAATGATGTAATGTGATGTTAACCTTTAGAATGAGAGAATTGTACTCCCTGTAAAGTTTAGTCTAGTCAGCGGCCCCGTGAGGACAGACATGATCTGGCATCATGGAACGGCCCTCTGCCGTTGCTTTTGTGTTTAATAGACTACATTGGACATTCTGTTAACATATGACCCCAAAGTGATATTTTCTTGCAATTTGTAGTCTATGACATTTCAGATTTACACATGATAATTTTTCACAAAGTAGTTTGTAGTAACTTAAGTTAAGTAAACTATATTTTTCTTAAGGCTAGCTTCAGCGTAGATTAACTTCTTCCAGTGTAAAGTTATTGGTAGCCTGGTAAACTATATTTTCGGAGGAACGACGACACAATGAAAGAGGAGAGAGACACAATAACTGGATTTTTATCTGCTGAATAAAAAGATACATTGGGAGAATTATGGTGTCGTTTCTGCTTCTAGTAGCTTTGTCTGTGGGTTCCCTGTATGTATGAATCAATTATATATATAATGACAATAATCATCATCATATAAATACATGGAGTCCACACTGCCCACTCAAACTGTACATATGAATGAGAAATACTGTACTGTACGTATATGACAAAAAACGGCCTGTTCCATACATTTCTTGTTCGTTTACATAACATATTTTGTTCATTAGTTGGCCTCTGTTGATATCCCACAAAGATAAAAGGTAAGGTTTTCCGCTGGCTTTATTAATGTAGGTAGCCAGCCCTCACCCCTCATGCCCTCTGCTACCCCCATCTCATATCCTGTCTGATAGTACTACCATGGAGAGGCACACCAACAAGCTCCAGGAGACAGCGCAGCAGGGGTTCTTCAGACTCCCTTGCTCCCCAGCTGCCAAACTAACCCTGATTCAGATGACCATCCTACCCATAATAGATTGTGGAGGCATAATTTATAGATCGGCAGGTAAGGGTGCTCTCGAGCGGCTAGATGTTCTTTACCATTCGGCCATCAGATTTGCCATCAATGCTCCTTATAGGACATGTCACTGCACTCTATACTCCTCTGTAAACTGGTCATCTCTGTATACCCGTCGCAAGTCCCACTGGTTGATGCTTATTTATAAAACCTCCTTAGGCCTCACTCCCCCCTATCTGAGATATCTACTGCAGCCCTCATCCTCCACATACAACACCTGTTCTGCCAGTCACATTCTGTTAAAGGTCCCCATAGCACACACATCACTGGGTCGCTCCTCTTTTCAGTTATCTGCAGCTAGCGACTGGAACGAGCTGCAACAAACACTCAAACTGGACAGTTTTATATCAATCTCTTAATTCAAAGACTCAATCATGGACACTCTAACTGACAGTTGTGGCTGCTTTGCGTGACGTATTGTTGTCTCTACCTTTTTGCCCTTTGTGCTGTTGTCTGTGCCCAATAATGTTTGTACCATGTTTTGTGATGCTACCATGTTGTGCTACTGCCATGTTGTATTGCTACCATGCTGTGTTATCATGTGTTGCTGCCTTGCTATGTTGTTGTCTTAGGTCTCTCTTGTCTTGATGTGTCTTTTTATTTTTATTCCCAGCTCCGGTCCCCGCAGGAGGCCTTTTGCCTTTTGGTAGGCCGTCATCGTAAGTAAGAATGTGTTCTTAACTGACTTGCCTAGCTAAATAAAGGTTAAATCAAACCAGGCCTCCTAATCCTGGGAGAGACACACGGCCAGACAGGGTCACAGGTGGAGAGAGGAGGGATTGGGAGGGGAGGGCAGGAGGTGAGAAATCACTGTCTCTTTTGACCAGATGCCATGGTGCCTGGGGGGAGAGGGAGGGAGAGAAAGGGAGAGAAAGAGAGATAGGCTGCTTTGAAATAGTTAACAGACTGACAGACTAGCTAATCAAAGGCACCCCGAGGCCCCTGGGTGAGTCTTAGAGGCCCCTGAGGATCTGCAGCAGCCTGATGCCTCTGTAGTGACACCAGGGGGTCAGAGAGAGGAAGACTGTGCATCCCAAACCACCCCCTCGCCCCTACCAATTCGCACGGAGGGCCCTCCATTGTCACGTGTTGCTGACTAAACTCTGAGGGTGACTTCCAGAGAGTGGAGAGCGGATCAATAAACCCATCAACTTCGGGATGCGCATACAATTCTAATGAACAAATTCCCCCTGTTGTTTTACAAGATATAAACCTCATCGCTTTACAAAATATAAACCTCAGTAACAGTTAAACACTTCATTTGGGAAGAATTTTATTTGTTACATGTGTCAAACCTTGAAATCAGACATAAACCAATGCACTTGTCCCTCTTCTCCATTTTTTAAAATTAAATTTGCAGAAACTCCAAACATATCATGGTGCATGTTGGGATAGCACTTCGCTCTGGAACCGACACATTGCTGGCTCAGTGGAAGTGGCTACCGGGGGTCTAATTAGCCCCTATACCCTTGATCATTTTCACTCCCTTAGCTCTGGGACACTTGTGCAAATAGCAGAGGTGCATGTGAACGAGCAAATGGAGTTGAGAGCGGAAGGGAAAGGGGGTGATTTGGGATTCAACCAGGGAGTTAGAGAGTTAGGGAGAGAGGGAGGGGAGAGGGAGGGTGGAGAAGGAGAGGGAAAGGAGAAAGACCTCAGTCCTCTAGAGTGAAACAGATAGACCTCAGTCCTATAGGGTGAAACAGATAGACCTCAGTCCTCTAGAGAGAAACAGATAGACCTCAGTCCTATGAGGTGAAACAGATAGACCTCAGTCCTCTAGAGAGAAACAGATAGACCTCAGTCCTCTAGAGAGAAACAGATAGACCTCAGTCCTATGGGGTGAAACAGATAGACCTCAGTCCTATGGGGTGAAACAGATAAACAGTCCTCTAGAGAGAAACAGATAGACCTCAGTCCTATGGGGTGAAACAGATAGACCTCAGTCCTATAGGGTGAAACAGATAGACCTCAGTCCTCTAGAGAGAAACAGATAGACCTCAGTCCTATGGGGTGAAACAGATAGACCTCAGTCCTATAGGGTGAAACAGATAGACCTCAGTCCTATGAAGAGAAACAGATAGACCTCAGTCCTATGGGGTGAAACAGATAGACCTCAGTCCTATAGGGTGAAACAGATAGACCTCAGTCCTATGGGGTGAAACAGATAGACCTCAGTCCTATAGGGTGAAACAGATAGACCTCAGTCCTATAGGGTGAAACAGATAGACCTCAGTCAAATGAAGAGAAACAGATAGACCTCAGTCCTATAGGGTGAAACAGATAGACCTCAGTCCTCTAGAGAGAAACAGATAGACCTCAGTCCTCTAGAGAGAAACAGATAGACCTCAGTCCTCTAGAGAGAAACAGATAGACCTCAGTCCTATAGGGTGAAACAGATAGACCTCAGTCCTATGGGGTGAAACAGATAGACCTCAGTCCTCTAGAGAGAAACAGATAGACCTCAGTCCTATGAGGTGAAACAGATAGACCTCAGTCCTCTAGAGAGAAACAGATAGACCTCAGTCCCATGGGGTGAAACAGATAGACCTCAGTCCTATGGGGTGAAACAGATAAGCAGTCCTCTAGAGAGAAACAGATAGACCTCAGTCCTATGGGGTGAAACAGATAGACCTCAGTCCTATAGGGTGAAACAGATAGACCTCAGTCCTATAGGGTGAAACAGATAGACCTCAGTCCTATGGGGTGAAACAGATAAACAGTCCTCTAGAGAGAAACAGATAGACCTCAGTCCTATGGGGTGAAACAGATAGACCTCAGTCCTATAGGGTGAAACAGATAGACCTCAGTCCTATGGGGTGAAACAGATAGACCTCAGTCCTATGGGGTGAAACAGATAGACCTCAGTCCAATGAAGAGAAACAGATAGACCTCAGTCCTATAGGGTGAAACAGATAGACCTCAGTCCTCTAGAGAGAAACAGATAGACCTCAGTCCTCTAGGGAGAAACAGATAGACCTCAGTCCTCTAGAGAGAAACAGATAGACCTCAGTCCTATAGGGTGAAACAGATAGACCTCAGTCCTATGGGGTGAAACAGATAGACCTCTGTCTCATTACTCACATCCTAAACTCTGCTGCTGGTACTTGTTCACCAGAATGAGACTGCAAGTGAACAGCATTGGTTCAAGCAGCCAATCTGCCACGAGGACAGTTAATATCCTCTGAGTGTTTGTTGTAGAGTAGAGCCCGTACACTATTTCTTGCTGCTTCAAAGGGATATCACACTCTCCTGAGTGGCCTTCTGTTCTGACTGCGGCTTCAGTTCATAGGCTGTTGCTCTGCACCTCGTTCGTTTTTGGGGTGTAGGTCTCAAGCTCATATTTTACTGGACCAAACATATAGCCCAGTGGGTGGAATCATGGTGCAAAATAACCAGTGGCGTGGGTAAGATACAAAGCAGAATTGTTGTCTCTGTCTTTCAGAAGTCTCATATGTAAGGACAGATGCTGGGAGATGAGAAGCAAGTACAGGGAGTGAAGATTTAATGGATAAACAGACTCATAACAAAACAAGAACAGCGTCTGGACAGGGGGAACAAAACAACATTAATAGAGTAATAGAGTCCAGGTGAGTCCCATGAAGTGCTGATGCACGCAACGATGGTGACAGGTATGCGTAATGATGGGCCGCCTGGTGCCAGAGAGCGCCAGAAAGGAGGTGCGGGAGCAGGCATGACAGTACCCCCCCCCCCCCCCCCCCTCCAGGGGCGCCACCCAGCGTCCCACCTGGGCGAGCCTGGCGGGCACGGAAGCCCGACGAGCCGACTGAAGAGTGGAAGCCCGACGAGCCGGCTGAGGCATGACCTGGGATGGGAGCCTGCTGAGCCAACCGAGGCAAGAAAACCTCTTGAGCCAGCTAAGGAATGGAAGCCCGACGAGCCAGCTAAGGAATGGAAGCCCGACGAGCCAGCTGAGGAAGGGAAGCCCGACGAGCCAGCTAAGGAATGGAAGCCCGACGAGCCAGCTGAGGCACCCCCGGTTCTTTTGGCAGCGGCACCCAGACCCGACGTCACCAACCCCAACAAAAAACAAAAAAACTCCCTGATGCTTCTGCATTCTGTAAGGACAGACGCTGGGAGACGAGAAGCAAGTTCAGGGAGTGAGGATTTAATGAATAAACAGACATATAACAAAACAAGAACAACGTCTGGACAGGGGGAACAAAACGACATTAATGCATATGAAACTGAGGAAGAAACTGAGGAAGTGACAGATATAGGGGAGGCAATCAATAAAGTAAGAGTCCAGGTGAATCCCATGAAGCGCTGATGCGCGTAACGATGGTGACAGGTGTGTGTAATGATGGGCCGCCTGGCGCCCTCGAGCGCTAGAGAGGGGGAGCGGGAGCAGGCGTAACACTTCTCTATATGTTGTCTCTGTCTTTAGATGTCTTCTCTATATGTTGTCTCTGTCTTTAGAAGTCTTCTCTATGTGTTGTCTCTGTCTTTAGAAGTCTTCTCTATGTGTTGTCTCTGTCTTTCAGAGGTCTTCTCTGAATGTAAAAACAGAGAGGGGAGGAAAAAGAATAATACATTTAAATATTTCAAAGAACTGGATAGCAGACAGAGTGAGGATTTCTCTTGAGGGTGGCTGCTGTCTGACAACCACTGAAACAGAATACCTGATGACAGTACAGCCTGTGGGACTGTCATTCTGCTCTAGCATAATCCCCCAAAACAGACCAACGCATCCTCCTAAGGAATACGTCGCCATGGATTGTGCTAAAAGAATTGTGCTAAAACCTACCACACTTTCACACATAACCTGAAGACGCGGCTTAAGAGAGGTTAGGTGTGTGAACATAGTGCCTGGCTGTGCATAGCAACTGTCCATGTTGTCCGTTGTCTGTTACACATGTTTTTTTCTGTCATTTTGTTAGCTTTTTTGTGTTATTGCTCTGTCTGTCTGCATTGCGTAGTGTTGCTTGTCATATGTTGTTCTGCATGTGCTTATTGTCACCTCTGTATTTTCATTTGAAGTGTTTTTAATTTACCTGACCAGGGACTGCAGTTCGGAAATTAGCCGGCTGGATAAAAATGACACTTTTACAGAAATGTTTATTCATGTGTACTGTCCCTTTAAAAAATGTTACTTCATAAAGTAAAGGAGTTGCAGTGAATGAGGAAGAGAGAAGAGAGGTGAAGAAGATAGGAGTAGGAGTGAGTGAGTGTGAAAGAAAGCGGGTTGGAGGGGGGTGATACGTGGACCCGATGAGTCAAGAGTGATGGGAGGCTGGCCTTCTTTTTTTGCTCTCCTTTACAGAACAGTTGGTCTAACACCAAGCATGAACACATACGCCCAGCGTCCCCCGTACACACATGCACTCACACACACATGGACCTGCATACACTCCTTCACAATGACTAATTGATAAGTAGTCCAGATGGCTTTGCTTCGCAACAGTACTCCCACGGGGCACAGACATCAATTCAACGTCCCTTCCACGTTTGGTTCAACGTAGTTTCATTTAAATTACGTGGAACCAACGTTGATTCAACCAGTGTGTGCCCAGTGGGATGGATTCACTTCAGTTATATAAATATATACAAAACCCATCCATAGAAACGACTCTCCTTCTTTCCCTCCATCATTGACGTCCCAGGTAGAGCGGTGTGGGAGAGGGTCTGAGGAGATGCCAGGTGAGGCTCCAGTGAGTAACCTCCGACCCTCAACACCCATCTCACCTCAGAACACTGATTCTGTAAAATGGATATTTGTATTGTTGTATTTATTAGGGATCCCCATTAGCTGTTGCCAAGGCAGCAGCTAATCTTCCTGGGGTCCAAACACATTAAGACACTTATAGTACAATACACATAAAACAAAAGATAAAACAGTACATCATATAACATTATTACACGACTACATATCTACAATACTAAATGTTTAATACCATACAATAATACTATTGCTGTTTCAGCCACACCCTCTGCTACTATGACATGGATGCACACAGGGAGGTTATGATCCATGTCACTCACAGTGATGTGAAACATTTTGGTCGCATTTACAGTAGCTCGTGACTCATACGTGGTTGTTGCTCCTTGCTGCAGATCCATGCTACAGCAGTCAGCATCCTGGTGCATGCCGCACATCTTATGTGCTCTTTGTCTTTTTGTCAGAATAAACACACCACATCAATGAAGGCTGTTTATTTGTCCTGCCCAATGCATTCGTTAATTAGCAGCCTATCAATAAAGTAAGACTGTGTGACTGCTTTGAAATAAATATGAATAATCAAAGCTTTATTCAAATATCAAGTTTGTGAGCAGTAAAACAGTGAGCGAATGCGATCTGTAAGATCCTTCCATGATGTTTCTAAAACATTATATTTGGGAGTAGTGTAACGGTGAGTGGACATAATCTACCTTCATTATACATGCCCACGGAGAACAATTATGGTGCCTGTAACTGAATTTAGACATAGCCTATTAAAACAATCTGTTGTTTTGTTTTGATTAGAATTTGATTAGAATTTGATTAGAATCATTCCGTCTTTAAGCCTTGTTAATAGTGAATTTAATATGGCTTATTGACAATGTTTGGCATGTTCATGGCTCAGACAGAATGCAATTTACAGTAGACCTAGCCCCTATATCAGTGTGAATGCTATGTTTAATTTACAATATATTTCCATATTGAAGCCATGCAATTAGGCTTCTGACAATGTGGACTGCAAACACGTTCAACATATTTAGCAAAAATGGGATAGGCCAACATACATTTGGTTATTTTGTTTCTCTAGGCTATTAGATAAACTAGGCTATAACGGACTAACATTCAAATTGTAGTTGATGACAACACATTACATTAAAGACACAACTTGAAACAACCACATATTTGGCCAGCCAGCTTAACCATGGCATTAGGTTTGTTGAAATAGAGCCCACATTCTTGCCAATAAAGCACGTTAAACACACACTACACACACATATTAAACACACACTACACACATACATATTAAACACACACTACACACATACATATTAAACACACACTACACACACACATATTAAACACACACTCTATCCACACATATTAAACACACATATTAAACACACTCTACCCACACATATTAAACACACACTGTACCCGCACATATTAAACACACATATTAAACACAGACTCTACCCACACATAAACACACTCTACCCACAAATATTAAACACACATATTGTCAGGACCCGGTGCGAGAAACAGTCACTAATAATTGGCAGAACCCAGAAGATGAGGCAGACACAGCAGTACTAGAGATGGTGGTTTAATAAAAAATAGATATCTTCCAAAATACAAAAGAAAATCCACAAAGTGGTAAAAACAGCAAGGGAAAAAACAAACCTCAAAAGACCAATCCAAAAATACACGAGAACAAAACCAGAGAACCTCTGGAAAATCCAACAAGAGAAAAATGTTCACTGGGGCTGGGTGCTAACATACAAACACTGAGCAAGGAACTAAGGAACACACAGGGTTTAAATACTAACAAGGGAATGACTTACAGGTGCAAACAATAATTAGGGCAAGAAAAACAAAAGGTACAAAAAAGGTGCAAGGGGGACATCTAGTGAACAAAACCAAACAGTCCTGGCCAAAACCTGACACATATTAAACACACTCTACCCACACATTCAACACAGACTCTACCCACACATATTAAACACACATATTAAACACAGACTCTACCCACACGTATTAAACACACATATTAAACACACATATTAAACACAGTGTCACGTTCTGACCTTTATTGCCTTTGTTTTGTCTTTATTTAGTATGGCCAGGGCGTGAGTTGGGGTGGGCAGTCTATGTGTGTTTTTCTATGTTGGGGTTTTGAGTTCGGCCTGGTATGGTTCTCAATCAGAGGCAGCTGTCAATCCTTGTCCCTGATTGAGAATCATACTTAGGTAGCCTGGGTTTCACTTTTGGTTTGTGGGTGTTTGTTTCCGTGTGAGTGTTTGTTGCCACACGGTACTGTTTCGGTTTCGTTCATGTTCACATTTATTGTTTGTATTTCATAGTGTTCAGTTTAGGTTTTAAAATAAACGTTATGGACACTTACCACGCTACGCATTGGTCTTCCGATCCTGCAAACTTCTCCTCCTCAGATGAGGAGGACGACAGCCGTTACACACAGACTCTACCCACACATATTAAACACAGACTCTACCCACACATATTAAACACAGACTCTACCCACACATATTAAACACAGACTCTACCCACACATATTAAACACAGACTCTACCCACACATATTAAACACAGACTCTACCCACACATATTAAACACAGACTCTACCCACACATATTAAACACACATATTAAACACAGACTCTACCCACACATATTAAACACAGACTCTACCCACACATATTAAACACAGACTCTACCCACACATATTAAACACAGACTCTACCCACATATATTAAACACAGACTCTACCCACACATATTAAACACACATATTAAACACAGACTCTACCCACACA
>NC_092092.1:10379189-10414189 GCF_045679555.1 Salvelinus alpinus
TGGAGTTGACAGGGGTCCAGGATCATTGATCTAATTATGGTACAGTAGCTAGTTACCATTAGCCAACAACAGTAGTAAAGCAACAGGAGACGGATGGTCAACATCATGAGAAGGCAGAGAGAGAGAAGAAGTAGTCTGAAAGGAGAAGGTATACTGTAAATATATTATGTGAAGGGAAGCAAAGTGAAAGTTTCCACACACTTACAGTTAAAAAAAACACAGTTTTACAACTTCAAGTTGTCACCACAGAGCTATGTAAACCATCCTGGATGGTTACCATGGAAATGTTAGGACTAGCAGCTTGGCCAGATTAATAATAATGATACATGTTATTTTACAACCGCCTTTCAAGTGGGGCTGGGAATTGCTAGGGACCTTACAAGACGATATTATCACCATACCTGGGTGCCGATACAATATGTATTGTGATTCTCACCATTCTCACGATTCTATATGCATTGCAATTCTATACTGTGATTTTATTTGCGATTCAATGTTCCAAATATATTGCTCACCATATTTCTGCTGCAGAGGGACAAAAAATAGCCATGTGAAAATGAGTTTTGATCAGACATGGAAATAACATTTTGAAAAAAAAATGACTCTATTTAAAGAGAAGATGGAGAACAAGCTATGAAGTAAAAATACTGCCGTTTTGGTGCAGATACAGCAATTAGCGCAAAAATAATATTGCGATATTGTCAAATATTTCCCCCCATCACTACTTTCAGGACACTCAAGGACCCCTTATATTGAAAGTACATCAAATCAGGTGCAGGTTAAATCAAATCATAGAGCAATAAAATCAACCAATCAATAGTGCAATTTAAAAGATTAGACTGTAAAACTGAAGCAGGTGGGTGGGCTAGGCAAAGTCACAGGTCAGGAGAGACAGAGAGAGAGAGAGAGAGAGAGAGAGAGGGTGAGACAGAGTAAGTTAGAGAGAAAGATATAAAGAGAGACAGAGAGAGAGAGACAGAGAGAGAGACAGACTTGTTTATCTTGTTCACTTGCTTTGGCAATGTAAGCATATGTTTCCCATGCCAATAAAGCCTGTAAATTGAAAAAATTGAGAGAGAGAGAGAGAGAGAGAGAGAGAGAGAGAGAGAGAGAGAGAGAGAGAGAGAGAGAGAGAGAGAGAGAGAGAGAGAGAGAGAGAGAGAGAGAGAGAGAGAGAGAGAGAGAGAGAGCGAGCGAGAGAGAGAGAGAGAGAGAAGAGAGAGAGAGAGAAAGAGAAGGGGGGAGAGAGCAAGAGAGAGAGAGAGAGAGAGGTAGAGAGGGGGGGGGAGGGAGGGAGAGGGGATGTAGACATTACATGGAACTGTTATATGGAGAACCCAAAAAGGAGAGAAAATTATCCTCGTCAGGATTTGGCAACATTACGGTTATCACCATTGTTATTGTTTTTTTAGATGTTATCATCAGTGTTGGCATCATCATATTGAAGATTCATATGTTTTCACAGCTTGTCTAGAAAGTATTACTTTCAACTGTGTCTATACAGGTCCACACTTTTCAGTGTTAAATTAACACTTTTCTTTAGTGTAAAGCCTTATTTGCATATTTCCCAGAGTGGAGTTACCACTCATGACTATATTTGTTAGTGACAGAGACATGGTTGTTGCATTCATCCAGTTATAGTCCTGTGGCATTCACCAAGTGAGCCCCTAAGTGACTATGTTATCTTTCAAATTTCATAATGCATTATTTTGAGGGCCTAGTTTTGTCCTAACACAATGGTCTGAAACTCATGGTTTACAGGCCACATCAGGTCTGCAAGTCACAGTATGCTGGCTTGGAAAGCAATGTGTAATTCCTATTGGAACCCAGCCAGAGTGGGGACATTCAACAGCTGGAAGTTTTATTCCCAACATGCATTCAGATTGATTGCGTGGTCGCGTGTGGCTCAGTTGGTAGAGCATGGCGCTTGCAACGCCAGGGTTGTGGGTTCATTCCCCACGGGGGGACCAGGATGAATATGTATGAACTTTCCAATTTGTAAGTCGCTCTGGATAAGAGTGTCTGCTAAATGACTTAAATGTAAATGGGAAGACTAAGCTTTGAGACTACCTGAAGCATCTAAACTGGAACAACCATTTCAGTAACGGGTGCAATAAATCCATGTAGATTGGCTTAGTTTCAAAAAAAGAATGTTATTTAGCGTTACATGGGCAAAGCGTTACATGGGCTTGCTCCTACCTATCTTTCCGAGTTGGTCCTGCCGTACATACCTACACGTACGCTACGGTCACAAGACGCAGGCCTCCTAATTGTCCCTAGAATTTCTAAGCAAACAGCTGGAGGCAGGGCTTTCTCCTATAGATCTCAATTTTTATGGAATGGTCTGCCTACCCATGTGAGAGACGCAGACTCGGTCTCAACCTTTAAGTCTTTATTGAAGACTCATCTCTTCAGTAGGTCCTATGATTGAGTGTAGTCTGGCCCAGGAGTGTGAAGGTGAACGGAAAGGTTCTGGAGCAACGAACCGCCCTTGCTGTCTCTGCCTGGCCAGTTCCCCTCTCTCCACTGGGATTCTCTGCCTCTAACCCTATTACATGCCGTCCCTAGGAGGGGTGCGTCACTTGAGTGTGTTGAGTCACTGACGTGATCTTCCTGTCTGCGCCCCCCCTTGGGTTGTGCCGTGGCGGAAATCTTTGTGGGCTATACTCGGCCTTGTCTCAGGATGGTAAGTTGGTGGTTGAAGTTGAAGATTTACTACCCCCTCAAACAGAGAGATGAAGTCTCCCAAAAATAAACATCAAGCTTATTTCTTAGAGCTGAATAGAATAAGAACTGAAAAAGGCATTACTAGGTGATCAGTATCAGTTTTACAAACTCTTCACCCTCTGCCCTTTAACGCCTACTCATTTATGAGTCAGAGCAAGAGTGAGAGAGAGAGAGAGAGAGAGAGAGAGAGAGAGAGAGAGAGAGAGAGAGAGAGAGAGAGAGAGAGAGAGAGAGAAAGAAAGAGAGAGAAAGAGAGAGCTGACCTGTTGCCACAAGAAAAGGGCAACCAGTGAAGAACAAACACCACTGTAAATACAACCCATATTTATGTTTATTTATTTTAACTTGTGTGCTTTAACCATTTGTACATTGTTACAACACTGCATATATATAATATGACATTTGTAATGTCTTTATTGTTTTGAAACTTCTGTATGTGTAATGTTTACTGTTCATTTTTATTGTTTATTTGACTTTTGTATATTACCTACCTCACTTGCTTTGGCAATGTTAACACATGTTTCCCATGCCAATAAAGCCCCTTGAATTGAAATTGAATTGAATTGAGAGAGAGAGAGAGAAAGAGAGAGAGAGAGAGAGAGAGAGAGAGAGAGAGAGAGAGAGAGAGAGAGAGAGAGAGAGAGAGAGAGAGAGAGAGAGAGAGAAAGAGAGAGAAAGAAAGAGAGAGAAAGAGAGAGAAAGAGAGAGCGAGAGCGAGTGTGTTGGTTTCCCATAGAAAAACGAATAAAACTGCCAGCATGAAATTAAATACGTGACTCATTCAAATGACTGTGAAGTATAGCTCACACATATTCAGAACTTCTTATCTTTAATCTTTTCCTCCAAGAGAAATTCAGCTTTTACAGTATTTCTCATTCGTATACAAGCAATTTTGGGATCTGTGTTGAAATGTATCTATAGCACAACAGCAAAGATCAAATGCTCAAATACAATTACAAAACTTCTGACCATTTTCTTGCCTTAGTACCTGACTTGCATATCTTAGACCACCTTTTGCAAAACATTAATACAAATGTCATCAGTGAATACAAAATTCACTGTAATATTGTTTTCATCAGAAAATAAATGTGTGCAATTGTGTTCACTGTTTCCGGCAATCAGTAAATACTACTGCATGAAATTCTAAATCATCCCACCAGTGTCATACTAAATATGGACTGCCTAACTGTTATGATTTTTGACAATATTGCGAACATGCAGAGATGCAGAGAATAAAGTTTGATTATTTCTAAATAACTTTGTATTACTCCTAAGTCATCATCTCCAACATTGTGGCCTTCATTATCAACATCTCCATTATAGAGTTTTGCTTTGGTATGAGACCTATACATTCCTATCAGTTATATTCCTCCATTCACCCTTCCATGTTCCTATTGTGGATTGTGTTTCTGTGCCTCAATGGAAAGTGTACAGAACTATGAGCAAACCAGCCTACGTATTGAATACATGGAATTGGATTGTCACTATTCCGATGAATCAATCCTGCACACAGAGTTTATTTTAATTACATTTTTTATCAGGAATAATATTTTATGTGTATGAACTTGTTTGGTGAAATATGCATAAAAGGAGAGTAATTTCCCATAATTGTACCTCCAATTTTGATCATCATCATTTAGTGACTGCAAAGAATTTTTGTGCTGGGATTTTTAAAACACAGACTAACTTTCAGATTTGTCTGCTTTAACTCAAGAGATATGTACAGTTGCGTTAAAGCTAGAATCATTAGTTGCTACATCCATTTTTGAACTTATAAATGATTTATATGTACCTATTGATTCTTGAAGAATATAACTTATAATCATGACCTTAGTTCTGTCGTACCCAATCGGAAAACCAAAATATAAACTTGTTGATAAACAATGTAAATGTAAACAAACTCTACAGCCTCAAAACATGGTTAAAACTGCGATATTGATGTCATGAATGGTCAGTCCTTACATCCACACCTCTGTCTATGAATTTGAGAGTGGTTACATTTCTCCAGGCCCATCCCTAAGCTTTTTACCAAAACTGAGGCGGGTGTCGGCTTAGTTATTGTTTCAATTAAGGATTCTACCTTTAATCTTTTTGCAGGCAGTCATGTTCTTTTGATGAATGTATTTGCAATTTTGACGGCATAGTGTCATGAACTTCAAAATAAGCGGACCAAGGCGCAGCGTGCATTGAGTTCCACATCTTTTTAATACAAAGGGAAACTAGAAACAAAACAACAAAACTTGTGACGCCATAGTGTCCAAACACACTAACACAAACAATATCCCACAAAGCAGGTGGGAGATAGGGCTTCCTAAATATGATCCCCAATTAGAGGCAACGATTACCAGCTGCCTCTAATTGGGAACCATACAAAACCACCAACATAGAAATACACATTCTAGAACACCGCCCTAGTCACACCCTGACCTAAACCACTATAGAGAATCCAAGGGCTCTCTATGGTCAGGGCGTGACACATAATATAGTTTTGATGAATGTATTTGTTTTGAGAAGGCAACTACATTTTGACTGTTTTAAAAACCGACAACACTGTTCCAAAAAATGCATGTACGTGATTGAGAAAAACTGTAACACAAGAAAATGAGAAGTTATTCTGGACCCCTGAGATTTCCAAGGTATGTAAATGCTAGGTAAATGTCATCACACACTGTGTTTTTGATAAGGGAATCATATGCTTAATGGTAATGATTAAAATATCCCACCATGAAACCATATAATTGTATGAAATGTATTAGAATCATAAAACTATAATCTGATGATGTGTGTAGTTTTAGTCAGAATTAGAACAAGGACTTTTTGTTCCTTTTTAGTATGTAAGCAGGGTGCAAGTGTGAAACAAATGATAAGAAGAGCTATCGACAGACAAGCTGGACTACTGTGTTCCTTACAGGACATACTGTCTACACCCGTGGAGGGGAGAAACTGTAAGCTGGGACTCGTGTCTGTTTCATTCAACCAGAATCTTACAAACTCTGGGTTACAGACTGAGTAGTTTAATTGAAGTTCATTTTAAGAACATTGAGAACAAAATTCTCGTAACATTTTTATTAACAGTTTATACAGCTCCCCAAATTGCACGTGTCACTGCTGTCATCCATAAATGAGATATAGCCACTGTATAACAGAAGCTTTCTATGCTTCTACATGAAAGGCATTTCTTTCAAGCCATTATTGTTTTCAAACTGCTTTCAGCTTTCTGTTCTTCACAGTTAATCAGTTACTAAGGCATTTTTCAGATTCTCACCAAAAGAAAGTCATGGCCAGACAGAATCAGGTCACTTGGTGCAGACAGTCAAAACAGACACTGGGGTTGCGTTCCAAATTGCACCCTGTTCCCTATATAGTGTACTACTTTTGACTAAAGCCCTATGGGCCCTGATAAAAAATAGTGCACTCTATACAGTTGATATATTTAACGGTAACATTACAGTTGAAGTCGGAAGTTTACATACACTTAGGTTGGAGTCAATAAAACTCGTTTTTCAACCACTCCACAGATTTCTTGTTAACAAACTATAGTTTTGACAAGATGGTTAGGACATCTACTTTGTGCATGACACAAGTAATTTTTCCAACAATTGTTAACAGACAGATTATTTCACGTATAATTCACTCTATTACAATTCCAGTGGGTCAGAAGTTAGTAGTTGACAGTGCCTTTAAACAGCTTGGAAAATTCCAGAAAATTATGCCATGGCTTTAGATGCTTCTGATAGAATAATTGACATCATTTGAGTCAATTGGAGGTGTACATGTGTATGTATTTCAAGGCCTACCTTCAAACTCAGTGCCTCTTTGCTTAACATCATGGGAAAATCAAAAGAAATCAATACCTCAGAATAGAAATTGTAGACCTCCACAAGTCTGGTTCATCCTTGGGTGCAATTTCCAAATGCCTGAAGGTACCACGTTCATCTGTACAAACAATAGTACGCAAGTATAAACACCATGGGACCACGCAGGCGTCAAACCGCTCAGGAAGGAGACGCGTTCTGTCTCCTAGAGATTAATGTGCTTTGGTGAGAAAAGTGCAAATCAATCCCAGAACAACAGCAAAGGACCTTGTGAAGATGCTGGAGGAAACAGGTACAAAAGTATCTATATCCACAGAAAAACGAGTTCAATATCGACATGACCTGAGAGGCCGCTCAGCAAGGAAGAGGCCACTGCTCCAAAACCACCATAAAAAAACAGACTACGGTTTGCAGCTGCACATGGGGACAAAGATCGTACTTTTTGGAGAAATGTCCTCTGGTCTGATGAAACAAAAATAGAACTGTTTGGCCATAATGACCATCGTTATGTTTGGAGGAAAAAGGGGGAGGCTTGCAAGCCGAAGAACACCATCCCAACCGTGAAACATGAGGGTGGCAGCATCATGTTGTGAGGATGCTTTGCTGCAGGAGGGACTTCACAAAATAGATGGCATCATGAGGGATGAAAATGATGTGGATATATTGAAGCAACATCTCAAGACATCAGTCAGGAAGTTAAAGCTTGGTTGTAAATGGGTCTTCCAAATGGACAATGACCACAAGCATAATTCCAAAGTTCTGGCAAAATGGCTTAAGGACAAAAAAGTCAAGATATTGGAGTGGCCATCACAAAGCCCTGACCTCAATCTTGTATAAAATTTGTGGGCAAAACTGAAAAAGCGTGTGCGAGCAAGGAGGCCTACAAACCTGATTCAGTTACACCAGCTCTGTCAGGAGGAATGTGCCAAAATTCACCCAACTTATTGTGGGAAGCTTGTGGAAGGCTACCTGAAACATTTTACCCAAGTTAAACAATTTAAAGGCAATGCTACCAAATACTAATTGAGTGTATGTAAACTTCTGACGCATGGGGAATGTGATGAAAGAAATAGAAGCTGAAATAAATCGATATCTCTACTATGTTTTCTGACATTTCACATTCTTAAAATAAAGTGGTGATCTTAACTGACATAAAACAGGGAATTTTTGCTAGGATTAAATATCAGGAATTGTGAAATACTGAGTTTAAATGTATTTGGCTAAGATGTATGTAAACTTCCGACTTCAACTGTTGGGAATAGGGTGCTAATTTGGGCGTAGCTGGGAATACAGATGAATGATCAAGGTTTGTCATTATACCGGTTGACAGAGAGTACAAAAATGCATAAATGATGTAGTGTCATGATTGGTGTGGCTGGGAACAGTCACCTCTCTCTCGCTGTTAAGTGGCTCTGACATTCACCCACCATGACTCAGACCAGCCCAGGTGCTCTGCAATTAAAAAAGGATATATTCCAATGGTATTGCTGGAAAGTGTGTGTGTCAAATCAAATCACATTTTATTTGTCACATGCTTGGTAAACAACAGGTGTAGACAAACAGTGAAATGCTGCGTCAGAGACCCTCCCAAATGATGCAGAGAGAAAGAAAATAGAGAAATAATAGAAGAGTAATAATAAAGACTCAATGAGTAACAATGAGTTGACTATATACATGGGGTACCGGTACCGAGTCGATGTGCATGGTTACGAGGTAATTGAGGTAGATACTGTATGTACATATAACTAGGAATAAAGTGACTAGGCAACAGGATAGATAATAAGCAGTAGCAGCAGGGTACTGTAGGTAATGAGTCAAACAAGTTCATCCAATTAGGTCAATGCAGATAGTCCGGGTATCAATTTAACTAACTACAGTATTTAGCAGTCTTATGGCTTGGGGGTAGAAGCTGTTCAGGTCCTGCTGGTTTCTGACTTGGTGCCTTGGTCCTGCTTGCCATGCGGTTGAAGAGAGAACAGTCTATGACTTGGGGGCTGGAGTCTTTGACAATATTTAGGCTTTCCTCTGACACCGCCTGGTATAGAGGTCCTGGATGGCAGGGAGCCCAGCACCAGTGATGTACTGGGCCGTACGCATTACCCTCTGTAGTGCCTTGCGGTCGGATGCCAAGCAGTTGCCATACCAAGCGGTGATGCAGCCAATCATGATGCTTTTGATGGTGCAGCTGTAGAACGTTTTGAGGATCTGAGGGCCCATGCCAAATCTTTTCAGAGGAGTTGTCGTGCCCTCTTCATGACTGCGTTGGTGTGTTTGGACCATGACAGATCCTTAGTGATGCGAACACCGAGGAACTTGAAGCTCTCGACCCGCTCCACTACAGCCCAGTCGATGTGAATGGGGCGTTACTTGACCCTCTGTTTCCTGTAGTCCACGATCAGGTCCTTTATCTTACTGACATTGAAGGAAATATTTTTGTCCTGGCACCACACTGTCAGGTCTCTGACCTCTTCCCTCTTCGTCAACGGTGATCAGGTCTACCACCGTAGTGTCGTCAGCAAACTTAATGATTGTGTTGGAGTCGTGCGCGGCCACGCAGTCGTGGGTGAACAGGGAGTACAGGAAGGGACTAAGCACACACTCCTGAGGGGCCCCCGTGTTGAGGGTCAGCATGGCAGATGTGTTGTTGCCTACACTCATCACCTGGGGGTGGCCTGTCAGGAAGTCCAGGGTCCAGTTGAAGAGGGAGGTATTCAGTCCCAGGGACCTTAACTTAGTGATGAGCTTGGAGGTCACTATGGTGTTGAACGCTTAGCTGTAGTCAATGAACAGCATTCTCACTTAGGTGTTCCTCTTGTCCAGGTGGGAGAGAGCAGTGTGGAGCGCAATAGAGATAGCGTCATTTGTGTATCTGTTGGGGCGGTATGGAAATTAGAGTGGGTCCAGGGTGTCCAGGATGATGGTGTTGATGTGAGCTATGACCAGCCTTTCAAAACATTTCATGGCTACAGATGAGAGTGCTACGGTGCAATAGTCATTAGACAAGTTACCTTGGCGTTCGTGGGCACAGAGACTATGGTGCAGTGGAGGCTGCTGAGGGGAGGACGGCTTATAATAATGTCTGAAAAGGAGTGAATAGATTGGTATCAAACACTTGGAACCCATGTGTTCAATGTATTTGATACCATTCCACTTATTCCGCTACAGCCATTACCACAAACCTGTCCTCCCCAATTAAGGTGCCAACAACCTCCTGTGCTATGGTGGTCTGCTATAAACATGTAGGTATTACATACCGGGTCAGAGAGAGGTTGAAAATGTCAGGGAATTCATTTACCAGCTGGTCAGCACATGCTATGAGTATGTGTCCTGGTAATCCGTCTGACCCTGACACTGTTTAAAGGTCTTACTCACATCGGCTACGGATCACACAATTGTCCGGAAAGCTGGTCCTCTCATGCATGGTTCAGTGTTGCTTGCCTAGACGTAAGCATAGAAAGCATTTAGCTCATCTGGTAGGCACCCGTCACTCGGCAGCTCGCAGCTGGGTTTCCCTTTGTAATCCAGGATAGTTTGCAAGCCCTGCCACATCAGACGAGCGTCAGAGTTGGTGTAGTAGGACTCGATCTTAGTCCTGTATTGAGGCTTTGCCTGTTTGATGAAGGTTGTAGTGGTATTTCTTATAAGCATCCGGATTTGTGTCACGTTCCTTGAAAGTAGTAGCTCTAGCCTTTAGCTCAGTGTGGACGTTGCCTGTAATCCATGGTTTATGTAAGTACGGTCACTGGGGGATGACATTGTCAATGCACTTATTAATGAAGCCAGTGACTTATGTGGTAAACTCCTCAATGCCATTGGATGAATCCCGGAACATATTCCAGTCTGTGCTAGTGAAACAGTCCTGTAGCTTAGCATCCACTTCATCGGACGGACCAGTTCCGTATTGAGCAGGTCACCGGTACTTCCTGTTTGAGTTTTTGCTTGTAAGCAGGAATCAGGGGGCTAGATTTATATAGTCAGATTTGCCAAATGGAGGGCGAGGGAGAGCTTTGTATGCATTTTTTTCTGTAAAGTGATCTAGAGTTTTGGCTCCTGTAGTTGCACAGATGACATGCTGGTAAAAATGAGGTAAAATGGATTTCAGTTTCCCTGCATTAAATTCACCAGTCACGAGAGCACAGCCTCTGGATGAACATTTTCTTGTTCGCTTATGACCCTATACAACTTTTTGAGTGTGGTCTTAGTGCCAGCATCGGTTTGTGGTGGTAAATAGACAGCTACAAAAATATAGCTGAAAATTCTATTGGTCAACTCACCCGAGCAGAACCTCGATACTTCTTTATTATTAGAGATCACGCACCAGCTGCTGTTGACAAAGAGACACACACCTCCCCCCTTGAGTTTTCCCGAGGCCTGCGTTCGATCCTGCCGATGCATAGAAAAAACAGCTGGATGTATATTATCCATGTCCTTGTTCAGCCACAACTGTGAGAAGCATAAGATATTACAGTTCTTCAGGATAGTCTCGAACGGAGCTCGTCCAGTTTGTTCTCCAGCGATTGTACATTGGCCAATAGAACAGAGGGTAGAGCTGGATTATTGATTCCCCAACATAAGTTTGAAAGGGTGCCGGCATGTTGGCCTCTCTTACGCTGTCTCTTCCTTTTCTGAGTCTCGGGGATAGGGGCCTTGTCCGGGGTGAGCTGTATGTCCTATGACATCGACTCTTTGAAGTAGAAATCTTCATCCAAATCGAGGTTAGTGATCGATGTTCTGTCGGCCATAGGAAACGATGGCGGAAACATAATGTACAAAATAAGTTAAGATCAGCGCAAAAAAACACAAATAAGTATAATTGGTCAGTATAACGGCAGCTATCCATTGCAGCGTCCTTCTGATAATGTGTGTGTTTGTGTTTACAAGTGTGTTTGGGGCGGGGATGTCTGTGTGTGTGTGTGTTTTGATATTTGGTATTTATTAGGATCCCGTCACGTTCGCTCATGGGCACACCCCCCCCCCCCCCCCAGCGTCCCCCCCTCCCAGGGTCGCCACCCAGCATCCCACGCCTGCTCCCACTCCCCCTCCCTGGAGCTCGAAGGCGCCAGGGCCCCCAGCATTACGCACTCCTGCCACCATCATTACGCACACCTGCCTTCCCAAATCAAATGCATAAATGTTATTGCTAGCTTGAGATAGCTGGGATGGCATAGAGTTCCATGTAGTCATGCATCTATTTAATACTGTGCGTTTCTCAGCCTTTGTCTGGATCTGGGGATTGTGAAGATAACTCTAGTTGCATGTCTTGTGTTGTCCTGATGAGTGTCCAAACTGTGTGCCAATTAAATAGATAGTTCAGTACTTCAACACATCAATACCTCACACAAAGACCAATAGTGATGCAGTCAATCTCTCCTCAACTTTGAGCCAGGAGAGACTGACATGCATATTACTGACACTTTCCCTCCGTGTACATCTAAGTGCATACTGGACCCTATTCCAACTAAACTACTGAAAGAGCCGCTTCCTGTGCTTGGCCCTCCTATGTTGAACATAATAAACGGCTCTCTATCCACCGGATGTGTACCAAACTCACTAAAAGTGGCAGTAATAAATCCTCTCTTGAAAAAGCCAAACCATGACCCAGAAAATATAAAAAACGATCGTCCTATATCGAATCTCCCATTCCTCTCAAACATTTTTGAAATAGCTGTTGCGAAGTAACTCACTGCCTTCCTGAAGACAAACAATGTATACGAAACGCTTCAGTCTGGTTTCAGACCCCATCATAGCACTGAGACTGCACTTGTGAAGGTGGTAAATTACCTTTTAATGGCGTCAGACCGAGGCTCTGCATCTGTCCTCGTCCTCCTAGACCTTAGTGCTGCTTTTGATACCATCGATCACCAAATTCTTTTAGAGAGATTGGAAACCCAAATTGGTCTACACAGACAAGGTATGGCTTGGTTTAGATCTTATCTGTCGGAAAGATATCAGTTTGTCTCTGTGGATGGTTTGTCCTCTGACAAATCAACTGTAAATGTCGGTGTTCCTCAAGGTTCCGTTTTAAGATCACTATTGTTTTCACTATATATTTTACCTCTTGGTGATGTCATTCGGAAACATAATGTTAACTTTCACTGCTATGCAGATGACACACAGCTGTACATTTCAATGAAACATGGTGAAGCCCCAAAATTGCCCTCGCTGGAAGCCTGTGTTTCAGACATAAGGAAGTGGATGGCTGCAAATGTTCTACTTTTAAACTCGGACAAAACAGAGATGCTTGTTCTAGGTCCCAAGAAACAAAGAGATCTTCTGTTGAATCTGACAATTAATCTTGATGGTCGTACAGTCGTCTCAAATAAAACTGTGAAGGACCTCGGCGTTACTCTGGACCCTGATCTCTCTTTTGACGAACATATCAAGACTGTTTCAAGGACAGCTTTTTTCCATCTACGTAACATTGCAAAAATCTGAAACTTTCTGTCCAAAAATGATGCAGAAAAAGTATTCCATGCTTTTGTCACTTCTAGGTTAGACTACTGCAATGCTCTACTTTCCGGCTACCCGGATAAAGCACTAAATAAACTTCAGTTAGTGCTAAACACAGCTGCTAGAATCTTGACTAGAACCAAAACATTTGATGATATTACTCCAGTGCTATACTCTCTACACTGGCTTCCTGCTAAGGCAAGGGCTGATTTCAAGGTTTTACTGCTAACCTACAAAGCATTACATGGGCTTGCTCCTACCTATCTTATTTGGTCCTGCCGTACATAACTACATGTACGCTACGGTCACAAGACGCAGGCCTCCTAACTGTCCTTAGAATTTCTAAGCAAACAGCTGGAGCCAGGGCTTTCTCCTACAGAGCTCCCTTTTTTTGGAATCGTCTGCCTAACCATGTGAGAGACGCAGACTCGGTCTCAACTTTTAAGTCTTTATTGAAGACTCATCTCTTCAGTAGGTCCTATGATTGAGTGTAGTCTGGCCCAGGAGTGGGAAGGTGAACGGAAAGGCACTGGAGCAACGAACCGCCCTTGCTGTCTATGCAAATCAAATCAAGTTTATTTTATATAGCCCTTCGTACATCAGCTAATATCTCGAAGTGCTGTACAGAAACCCAGCCTAAAACCCCAAACAGCAAGCAATGCAGGTGTAGAAGCAGTCTTCTGACCCCTCCTGTCTCAGCCTCCAGTATTTATGCTGCAGTAGTTTGTGTGTCGGGGGGCTAGGGTCAGTTTGTTATATCTGGAGTATTTCTCCTGTCTTATCCAGTGTCCTGTGTGAATTTAATTATGCTCTCTCTAATTCTTTCTTTCTCTCTCTCGGAGGACCTGAGCCCTAGGACCATGCCTCAGGACTACCTGGCCTGATGACACCTTGCTGTCCCCAGTCCACCTGGCCGTGCTGCTGCTACAGTTTCAACTGTTCTGCCTGCGGCTATGGAACCCTCACCTGTTCACCGGACGTGCTACCTGTACCAGACCTGCTGTTTTCAACTCTCTAGAGACAGCAGGAGCGGTAGAGATACTCTGAATGATCGGCTATGAAAAGCCAACTGACATTTACTCCTGAGGTGCTGACCTGTTGCATCCTCGACAACCACTGTGATTATTATTATTTGACCCAGCTGGTCATTTATGAACATTTGAACATCTTGGCCATGTTCTGTTATAATCTCCACCCGGCACAGCCAGAAGAGGACTGGCCACCCCTCATAGCCTGGTTCCTCTCTAGGTTTCTTCCTAGGTTTTGGCCTTTCTAGGGAGTTTTTCCGAGCCACCATGCTTCTACACCTGCATTGCTTGCTGTTTGGGGTTTTAGCCTGGGTTTCTGTACAGCACTTTGAGATATCAGCTGATGTAAGAAGGGCTTTATAAATACATTTGATTTGATTTGATACGTGCTGGTTTGTTCTGGACCAACTGCAATTTACCTATGTCCTTCTTTGCCGCACATGACCACACAGCTGGGCAGTAGTCCAGGTGCGACAAAACTAGGGCCTGTAGGACCTGTCTGGTCAACTGAGACGTAAAGAAGGCAGAGAAACGCCCTATCACGGACAGACCTCTTTCCATTCTAGCGACCATTGAGTCTATATGTTTAGACCAAGACAGCTTGCTATCTATGGTTACGCCCAGCAGTTTAGTCTATTCAACTTGCTCAATAGCAACATTATTCAATAATAGATCTAAACAAGGTTTAGCACTGAGTGAGTGATTTGTCCCAAAAATTATGCATTTAGTTTTTGAGATATTTAGCTCCAGCCTATTGGTACTTACCCATTCTAAAACTGACTGGAGCTTTATGTTAAGTGTCTCAGTTAATTATTTTACTGTTGCAGCTGATGTGTATACGGTTGAGTTGTCAGCGCACATAGACACACAGGCTTTATTCAAGGTCAGTGTATGATCATTAGTAAAAACAGAAAACAATAATGGCCCTAGCTGGCTGCCCTGTCGTACACCACACTCATCTGAATTTGCATGAGAACCCACTGTGTTCTATTAGATAGGTAACTCTCAATCCATAATAAGGTAAAGGACGCAAATTCATAACACCAACATCTTTTCAGCAATAGGTTATGATCAATTATGTTTATTTTGATTTGATTTATTTATTCAACCTTTATTTAACTAGGCAAGTCAATTAAGAACAAATTCTTATTTCCAATGACGACCTTCCAAAAGACAAAAGGCCTCCTGCGGGGATCGGGGCTGGGATAAAAATATATATATATAAAAAAATAATAATAATAATAATTACAATAAACATAAAAAATATAAAAAATAACAAAAAATATAGGACAAAACACACATTACGACAAAAGAGACACCATAACACTACGTAAAGAGAGACCTAAAAAGCATCAAAAGCTGCAATGAAGGGCCTCCCGGGTGGCGCAGTGGTCTAGGGCCACCAGACGCTCTGGGTTCGCGCCCAGGCTCTGTCGCAGACCGGGAGGTCCGTGGGGCGAAGCACAATTGGCCTAGTCTCGTCCGGGTTAGGGAGGGTTTGGCCGGTAGGGATATCCTTGTCTCATTGCGCACTAGCGACTCCTGTGGCGGGCCGGGCGCAGTGCGCGCTAACCAGGTCGCCAGGTGCACGGTGTTTCCTCCGACACATTGGTGCGGCTGGCTTCCGGGTTGGATGCACGCTGTGTTAAGAAGCAGTGTGGCTTGGTTGGGTTGTGTTTCGGAGGACGCATGGCTTTCGACCTTCGTCTCTCCCAAGCCCGTACGGGAGTTGTAGCGATGAGACAAGATAGTAACTACTAACAATTGGATACCACGAAATTGGGGAGAAAAGAGGGTAAAATTCACAAAAAAATTAAATTAAAATATATTTAAAAAAAGCTGCAATGAAGTCTAACAAACCAGCTCCCACAATCTTCTTACTATAAATGTATTTCAGCCAGTCATCAGTCATCTGTGTCAGTACCAAGTATGTTGAGTGCCCTTCCCTATAAGCATGCTGAAAGTCTGTTGTAAATTTCTTTTTGCTGTAAAATAACATTGATCAAACACATTTAAAAAAAAATGTACAGGCTGATTGGTCGGCTGTTTGAACCATTAAAGGGTGCTATTCTTGGGTAGCAGAAGGACCTTTGCCTCCCTCCTTGTCTGAGGGCACACACAGTCTTCTAGGCTTAAATTGAAGATGTGGCACACAGGAGTCACAATGTATTACGCTACCATCCTCAGCAATTTACCATCCAGGTTGTCGGTACGAAGTCCTTATAGATAGCCACAATTTCTTCACCTCTTCCACACCCACTTTGTGGAACTCAAACTACAGTGCTTGTCTTTCATTACTTGGCCCATTATGAATGAATATGAAGGCTCAGCATTTGTTGTTTGCATGTCATACCTAAGTTTGCTAATCTTGTCAACGAAAAAGACATTAAAGTGTCTGGCAATATCAACGGGTTTTGTTATGTACTGCCTCAGTGGAGGATGGAGCCATGGTAGCTTTCTTTGCCTAGAATTTCATTTAAAGTGCTCCAGAGCTTTTTACTATCATTCTTTATGGAATTTATCTTTGTTCCATAGTATAGTTTTCTTCTGCTCTTCGTTTAGTTTAGTGACGTTATTTCTCAATTTACTGTGTGTTTGCCAGTCTGCTGTGTTGTCACACTTATTTGCTATTCCCTTTGCCTCGTCCCTCTCAGCAATACAGTTGTTCAATTCCTCATCTATCCATGGGGATTTGACGGTTCTAACAGTCAGTTTCTTATGGGTGCACGCCTATCAGTAACCGGAAAGAAGCAGTTTCATAAAAGTTTCAAGTGCAGCGTCCAGATGTTCCTCATTACACACATCATTTTTCACATGTTGCTGTGTGATGTATTGATTTGTCTCTTCACCATCTGCAGTGTGACCGTAAAAGCAGCAGGGGTTGAGAGAGACAGGGTGGCGGGGGGCTTCCGGTGGCGGTGGTGGTGGTGGTGAGGGTAATTGTACTGTCCGTGTGTGTATGTGGGTAATTGAACTGTCCATGTCTGTCTGTGTGTGTGTGTGTGTGTGTGTGTGTGTGTGTGTGTGTGTGTGTGTGTGTGTGTGTGTGTGTGTGTGTGTGTGTGTGTGTGTGTGTGTGTGTGTGTGTGTGTGTGTGTGTGTGTGTGTGTGTGTGTGTGTGTGTGTGTGTGTGTGTAATTGATCCAGTGATGTGTTTTGTGAAGGCCAGCCTGCAGATGAAGCCTCTGATTAAACAGACAGACCCAGCTGCTGCTCTCTCTCACACAGGGCTCCCGAGTGGCAGAGCGGTCTATGGCACTGGATCTTAGTGCTTTAGGCGTCATTACAGACACCCTGGTTTGATTCCAGGCTGTATCACAACCGGCCGTGACTGGGAGTCCCATAGGGCAGGCGCACAATTGGCCAAGCGTCGTCCGGGTTTGGCCGGTGTAGGCCGTCATTGTAAATAAGAGCTTCTTCTTAACTGACTTGCCTCGTTAAATAAAGGTTAAATAAAATACACACACAGGGTGGTCCTGTGTGGAGGCTTATTTTAAGGGTACGGAGCTCAGCTTGGCTGACACATTTGTATAAGGGGACTGAACACACAGACAGATAGGCGCCTATGTAACCGATGTGAAATGGCTAGCTAGTTAGCGGTGATGCGCGCTAATAGCGTTTCAATCGGTGACGTCACTCGCTTTGAGACCTTGAAGTAGTGGTTCCCCTTGCTCTGCAAGGACCGCGGCTTTTGTGGAGCGATGGGTAACGATGCTTCGTGGGTGACTGTTGTTGATGTGTGCAGAGGGTCCCTGGTTCGCGCCCGGGTCGAGGCGAGGGGACGGACTAAAGTTATACTGTTACACGTACACACGCACACACACAAACACATCCTGTCACATTCATGCAAAACTTCTAAATGTACACATATTCTTACAATTAGGCAGGAGAGAAAGAGTGAGAGAGAGAGAAAGATACTTTTTTATTGTTTATTATCTATTTCACTTGCTGTGGCAATGTAAACATACAGTTGAAGTCGGAAGTTTACATACACCTTAGCCAAGTACTTTTAAACTAAATTTTTCACAATTCCTGACATTTAATCCAAGTAAAAATTCCCTGTTTTAGGTCAGTTAGGATCACCACTTTATTTTATTTTACCCACAAACACAGGTGGGAAAAAGGCTGCCTAAGTATGATTCCCAATCAGAGACAACGATAGACAGCTGCCTCTGATTGAGAACCATACCCGGCCAACAAAGAAACAGACAGCATAGAATGCCCACCCCAAATCACACCCTGACCTAACCAAATAGAGAAATAAAAAGGCTCTCTAAGGTCAGGGCGTGACAGTACCCCCCCAAAGGTGCAGACTCCGGCCGCAAAACCTGACTCTATAGGGGAGGGTCCGGGTGGGCATCTATCCTCGGTGGCGGCTCTGGTTCGGGACGTAGCCCCCGCTCCGCACGCTGATCCCTCCGCTTCTGTGGACCCAGACCATGGATCGTCGCCGGAGACTCCGGACCGTAGATCGTCGCCGGAGGTACCGGACCGTGGATCGTCGCCAGAGGCTCTGGACTGCGGATCGCCGCTGGAGGCTCAGGACTGCGGACCGTCGCTGGAGGTTCCGGACTGGGGACCGTCGCTGGAGGCTCCGGACTGGGGACCGTCGCTGCAGGTTCCGGACTGGGGACCGTCGCTGGATGCTCCGGACAGGGGACCGTCGTTGGAGGCTCCGGACCGGAGACCGTCGCTGCAGGCTCCGTGCCATGGATCGTCGCTACAGGCTCCGGCCCATGGATCGTCTCTGGAGGCTTCGTGCCATGGATCATCATTACAGGCTCCGGGCCATGGATCATCACTGGAGGTTTCATGCCCTGGATTATCACTGGAGGCTTCGGACCAGGGATCATCACTGGAGGCTTCGTACGTGGAGCCGGAACAGGTCTCATCGGACTGAGGAGACGTACTGGAGGCCTGGTGCGTGGAGCAGGCACCGGATACACTGGGCCGTGGAGGCGCACTGGAGGTCTCGAGCATAGAGCTGGCACAACCCGTCCTGGCTGGATGCCCACTTCCGCCCGGCAAATGCAGGGCGCTGGCACAGAGCGCACCGGCCTGTGAATGCTCACTGGAGACACAGTGCGCATCACCGCATAACACGGTGCCTGACCGGTCACATGCTCCCCACGGTAATCATGGGGAGTTGGCTCAGGTCTAAACCCTGACTCCGCCAATCTCCCTGTGTGCCCCCTCCCCCCAAAAATTGAGAGCTGCCTCTCAGGCTTCCGTGACCGGGTCTTGTCCCCTGCCACAATCTCCTCCCCGGTCCAGCTCGTCCTCCAAGTTGGCGCACGCTGCTTGGTCTTCTTGTGGTGGGTAATTCTGTCACGATCCCTGTCTTCAAACTCCCTGTCATAGATGAGCCAAGGCGCAGCGTACTTAGAATTCCACATCTTTAATAAAGTGAAACCTTCACAAAAAAAACAGGTAAACAGAAACCGAACGTGACGCAACCGTGGCGCACACAAACACACACAGAAAATAATAATTACCCACAAACACAGGTGGGAAAAAGGCTGCCTAAGTATGATTCCCAATCAGAGACAACGATAGACAGCTGCCTCCGATTGGGAACCATACCCGGCCAACAAAGAAACAGACAACATAGAATGCCCACCCAAATCACACCCTGACCTAACCAAATAGAGAAATAAAAAGGCTCTCTAAGGTCAGCGTGTGACAGGGTCAGAAGTTTACATACACTCAATTAGTATATGTTAGCATTGCCTTTAAATTGTTTAACTTGGGTCAAATGTTTCAGGTAGCCTTCCACAAGCTTCCTTGCTCGCACACGCCTTTTCAGTTCTGCCCACAAATGTTCTATAAGATTGAGGTCAGGGCTTTGTGATGGCCACTCCAATACCTTGACTTTGTTGTCCTTAAGCCATTTTTCCACAACTTTGGAAGTATTCTTGGGGTCATTGTCCATTTGGAAGACCCATTTGCGACCCAGCTTTAACTTCCTGACTGATGTCTTGAGATGTTGCTTCAATATATCCACATAATTTTCCTTTCTCATGATGCCATCTATTTTGTGAAGTGCACCAGTCCCTCCTGCAGCAAAGCACTCCCACAACATGATGCTGCCACACCCGTGCTTCACGGTTGGGATGGTATTCTTCGGCTTGCAAGCATCCCCTGTCACATCTGCTCCTGCTACGCCCTCTGGTGTTCATTGGTGTCTTCTTGACCTGCAGTTACTCCCCCTGTACACTCGCTCTCCCTCTCCCTCTCTGTGTGATTGTGTGGTTGGAGACAGGTGTGGTTGGAGACAGGTGTGCTGGAGTCAGAGCAGATCCCTACCAGCTGCAACTCGTTCCATAATCAAGACCTCTACAAATACTCAGTCCTGCCACTTCCACTCAGCCAGATCATAATCTCTACTCAGTCAGTCCATGATTCTAGCCATTTATGATTACGTAAGCTCCTGTTACTCTGCTGCACCTGTTTCCCTGCTTGACACCGTTTATCCTCTCATTGCAGTTACCGCTCTGGCTCTGGCTCCTGTCTCCTGTTCCACATCTCACCACCCAACTACCTTGCTCTGGATTTTACTCACCACCACTACCTTGGATTCCCCTCAGGACCTGTTTACCCTGTTCTACTCAGCCAACTCCAACCTCAGTCTCCACATCTGGTTTTTCTGCAACTCATCCGAGCTTCGCCGGATCTGCACTCCATATCTCTGTGTAACAATAAATATTTTGGTTAATTCATCCCTGTTTCCTCATCTGAGTCTGATCTTGGGTTCCCCTGTATCGCTCCGCTTAACATCCCCCTTTTTCCTCCAATAATAACGATGGTCATTATGGCCAAACAGTTCTATTTGCGTTTCATCAAACCAGAGGACATTTCTCCAAAAAGTACAATCTTTGTCCCCATGTGCAGTTGCAAACTGTAGTCTGTTTTTTTGTGGCGGTGTTGGAGCAGTGGCTTCTTCCTTGCTGGGCGGCCTTTCAGGTTATGTCGATATAGGACTCGTTTTACTGTTTCCTCCAGCATCTGGTCCTTTGCTGTTGACTAAAAAAATAATCTAATGGTGACACCCCCGTTGCTCATTTACAAAAGGCACAAAGAAAAACAAGAAACTGAATAAGACATGAGAAATCATGAGAGAACATGTAGAAATCATGAGAAACCATGAGAAACCCATGAGAAAGTACGTTCATCTCTAGGAGACAGAACGCGTCTCCTTCCTGAGCGGTATGACGGCTGCGTGGTCCCATGGTGTTTATACTTATACTTGTACTATTGTTTATACAGATGAACGTGCTACCTTCAGGCATTTGGAAATTGCTCCCCAAGTATGAACCAGACTTGTGGAGGTCTACAATTTTTTTCTGAGGTCTTGGCTGATTTCTTTTGATGTTCCCATGATGCCAAGCAAAGAGGCACTGAGTTTGAAGGTAGGCCTTGAAATAGATCCACAGGTACACCTCCAATTGACTCAAATTATGTCAATTAGCCTATCAGAAGCTTCTAAAGCCATGACATAATTTTCTGGAATTCTACAAGCTGTTTAAAGGCACAGTCAACTTAGTGTATGTAAACTTCTGACCCACTGGAATTGTGATACAGTGAAATAATCTCTCTGTAAACAATTGTTGGAAAAATTACTTGTGTCATGCACAAAGTAGATGTCCTAACCGACTTGCCGAAACTATAGTTTGTTAATTAACAAGAAATTTGTGGTGTGGTTGAAAAACGAGATTTAATGACTCCAACCTAAGTGTATGTAAACTTCCGACTTCAATTGTATAGAGAGAGATGCCCTTGTTGTTTTGACCGGGCCCATATATAGGGCATAGGGTTCCATTTGGGACTCGAGCATAGCCGTTCTCTCTATAGACTAACTCACTACATCTACATCCGGAAGAACAGAAATACGTTTTATGGAGTTTTGAACAAGATATTATCAACTAACTCTATTTTTACTCTCTTTAGCCTAAACTTCCTCGAATGGAATAAAAAAATTGCAATTTTAATCAGACCTCAATGTTTTCTTAAGTCTGTGTTTAGACAGGCAGACCAAATATAGCCGATGTGAAAAGATCTAATGTGATTGGTCAAAAGACCAATTAGTGAAAAATAATAATTGGGCAGTCTGTCTAAACGCAAAGTTCTCAATCTCTCCCTTCACAAAGCGCAAATTCCAACAGATCTCCTTGCTAAATGTGTTCATGGGAGCGGAAAAAAGAAGACAAGAAATTCAAATGAAGTTTGACATTAATAAAGATGGTGACTGATATTCTTAAAGAGAGAGCGAGACAGGCTCCAAAACAACTGTTCCTGATTAGACCAACAATACAAGCCAATGGGCTTATTTTTTGAGCTAGGCTCAGCTAGCTCCAATCATTCTCTCAATGTCCTCTAATACAATACCTCTAATACATATGAACGTCAGCAGCAACTGTCATCTCTGGAATGAGATTCTGACTAATGTGGTGCATTGAGGCAGAACCAACCGCACATGTGATGTTTATATGCTGCATTAAAACAATCTGTGCGTGTGTTTCCAAGCAGGGGCTATAAGAAGCAAAGGCAAAGCCCAAGCCTTTTAAGTAACATGCCTGTTAATGTACATGCATGTAACATGCTGGGGTAGAGGAGGAATGTAACCTGTTAATGTACAGTAACATGCTGGGGTAGAGGAGGATAATAACCTGTTAATGTACAGTAACATACTGGGGTAGAGGAGGACTATAACCTGTTAATGTACAGTAACATACTGGGGTAGAGGAGGACTATAACCTGTTAATGTACAGTAACATGCTGGGGTAGAGGAGGAATGTAACCTGTTAATGTACAGTAACATGCTGGGGTAGAGGAGGACTATAACCTGTTAATGTACAGTAACATGCTGGGGTAGAGGAAGAATATAACCTGTTAATGTACAGTAACATGCTGGGGTAGAGGAGGAATGTAACCTGTTAATGTACAGTAACATGCTGGGGTAGAGGAGGACTATAACCTGTTAATGTACAGTAACATGCTGGGGTAGAGGAAGAATATAACCTGTTAATGTACAGTAACATGCTGGGGTAGAGGAGGAATGTAACCTGTTAATGTACAGTAACATACTGGGGTAGAGGAGGAATATAACCTGTTAATGTACAGTAACATGCTGGGGTAGAGGAAGAACATAACCTGTTAATGTACAGTAACATGCTGGGGTAGAGGAGGAATATAACCTGTTAATGTACAGTAACATGCTGGGGTAGAGGAGGAATGTAACCTGTTAATGTACAGTAACATGCTGGGGTAGAGGAAGAATATAACCTGTTAATGTACAGTAACATGCTGGGGTAGAGGAGGAATATAACCTGTTAATGTACAGTAACATACTGGGGTAGAGGAGGAATGTAACCTGTTAATGTACAGTAACATGCTGGGGTAGAGGAGGAATATAACCTGTTGATGTACAGTAACATACTGGGGTAGAGGAGGAATATAACCTGTTAATGTACAGTAACATGCTGGGGTAGAGGAGGACTATAACCTGTTAATGTACAGTAACATGCTGGGGTAGAGGAGGACTATAACCTGTTAATGTACAGTAACATGCTGGGGTAGAGGAGGAATATAACCTGTTAATGTACAGTAACATGCTGGGGTAGAGGAGGATTATAACCTGTTAATGTACAGTAACATGCTGGGGTAGAGGAGGAATATAACCTGTTAATGTACAGTAACATGCTGGGGTAGAGGAGGAATATAACCTGTTAATGTACAGTAACATACTGGGGTAGAGGAGGACTATAACCTGTTAATGTACAGTAACATGCTGGGGTAGAGGAGGAATATAACCTGTTAATATACAGTAACATACTGGGGTAGAGGAGGAATATAACCTGTTAATGTACAGTAACATGCTGGGGTAGAGGAGGAATGTAACCTGTTAATGTACAGTAACATGCTGGGGTAGAGGAGGAATATAACCTGTTAATATACAGTAACATACTGGGGTAGAGGAGGAATATAACCTGTTAATGTACAGTAACATGCTGGGGTAGAGGAGGATTATAACCTGTTAATGTACAGTAACATGCTGGGGTAGAGGAGGAATATAACCTGTTAATGTACAGTAACATGCTGGGGTAGAGGAGGAATATAACCTGTTAATGTACAGTAACATGCTGGGGTAGAGGAGGAATATAACCTGTTAATGTACAGTAACATGCTGGGGTAGAGGAGGAATATAACCTGTTAATGTACAGTAACATACTGGGGTAGAGGAGGAATATAACCTGTTAATGTACAGTAACATGCTGGGGTAGAGGAGGAATATAACCTGTTAATGTACAGTAACATGCTGGGGTAGAGGAGGAATATAACCTGTTAATGTACAGTAACATACTGGGGTAGAGGAGGACTATAACCTGTTAATGTACAGTAACATACTGGGGTAGAGGAGGAATGTAACCTGTTAATGTACAGTAACATACTGGGGTAGAGGAGGAATATAACCTGTTAATGTACAGTAACATGCTGGGGTAGAGGAGGAATGTAACCTGTTAATGTACAGTAACATGCTGGGGTAGAGGAGGAATATAACCTGTTAATGTACAGTAACATACTGGGGTAGAGGAGGACTATAACCTGTTAATGTACAGTAACATACTGGGGTAGAGGAGGACTATAACCTGTTAATGTACAGTAACATGCTGGGGTAGAGGAGGAATGTAACCTGTTAATGTACAGTAACATGCTGGGGTAGAGGAGGACTATAACCTGTTAATGTACAGTAACATACTGGGGTAGAGGAGGACTATAACCTGTTAATGTACAGTAACATGCTGGGGTAGAGGAGGAATATAACCTGTTAATGTACAGTAACATGCTGGGGTAGAGGAGGACTATAACCTGTTAATGTACAGTAACATACTGGGGTAGAGGAGGACTATAACCTGTTAATGTACAGTAACATACTGGGGTAGAGGAGGACTATAACCTGTTAATGTACAGTAACATACTGGGGTAGAGGAGGAATGTGACCTGTTAATGTACAGTAACATGCTGGGGTAGAGGAGGAATGTAACCTGTTAATGTACAGTAACATGCTGGGGTAGAGGAGGAATGTGACCTGTTAATGTACAGTAACATGCTGGGGTAGAGGAGGAATGTAACCTGTTAATGTACAGTAACATACTGGGGTAGAGGAGGAATATAACCTGTTAATGTACAGTAACATACTGGGGTAGAGGAGGAATATAACCTGTTAATGTACAGTAACATGCTGGGGTAGAGGAGGAATGTAACCTGTTAATGTACAGTAACATACTGGGGTAGAGGAGGAATATAACCTGTTAATGTACAGTAACATGCTGGGGTAGAGGAGGACTATAACCTGTTAATGTACAGTAACATGCTGGGGTAGAGGAGGAATATAACCTGTTAATGTACAGTAACATGCTGGGGTAGAGGAGGACTATAACCTGTTAATGTACAGTAACATGCTGGGGTAGAGGAGGACTATAACCTGTTAATGTACAGTAACATGCTGGGGTAGAGGAGGAATGTAACCTGTTAATGTACAGTAACATACTGGGGTAGAGGAGGAATATAACCTGTTAATGTACAGTAACATGCTGGGGTAGAGGAGGACTATAACCTGTTAATGTACAGTAACATGCTGGGGTAGAGGAGGACTATAACCTGTTAATGTACAGTAACATGCTGGGGTAGAGGAGGAATGTAACCTGTTAATGTACAGTAACATACTGGGGTAGAGGAGGAATATAACCTGTTAATGTACAGTAACATGCTGGGGTAGAGGAGGACTATAACCTGTTAATGTACAGTAACATGCTGGGGTAGAGGAGGACTATAACCTGTTAATGTACAGTAACATGCTGGGGTAGAGGAGGAATGTAACCTGTTAATGTACAGTAACATACTGGGGTAGAGGAGGAATATAACCTGTTAATGTACAGTAACATGCTGGGGTAGAGGAGGACTATAACCTGTTAATGTACAGTAACATGCTGGGGTAGAGGAGGACTATAACCTGTTAATGTACAGTAACATGCTGGGGTAGAGGAGGACTATAACCTGTTAATGTACAGTAACATGCTGGGGTAGAGGAGGAATGTAACCTGTTAATGTACAGTAACATACTGGGGTAGAGGAGGAATATAACCTGTTAATGTACAGTAACATGCTGGGGTAGAGGAGGACTATAACCTGTTAATGTACAGTAACATGCTGGGGTAGAGGAGGAATGTAACCTGTTAATGTACAGTAACATACTGGGGTAGAGGAGGAATATAACCTGTTAATGTACAGTAACATACTGGGGTAGAGGAGGAATGTAACCTGTTAATGTACAGTAACATGCTGGGGTAGAGGAGGAATATAACCTGTTAATGTACAGTAACATGCTGGGGTAGAGGAGGAATATAACCTGTTAATGTACAGTAACATACTGGGGTAGAGGAGGAATGTAACCTGTTAATGTACAGTAACATGCTGGGGTAGAGGAGGAATATAACCTGTTAATGTACAGTAACATGCTGGGGTAGAGGAGGACTATAACCTGTTAATGTACAGTAACATGCTGGGGTAGAGGAGGAATATAACCTGTTAATGTACAGTAACATGCTGGGGTAGAGGAGGAATATAACCTGTTAATGTACAGTAACATACTGGGGTAGAGGAGGACTATAACCTGTTAATGTACAGTAACATGCTGGGGTAGAGGAGGAATATAATGATGGAGGGAGTTTCTTGGCGCCTGCGGCATGCTGAGGTGGAAGTGCTGAGGTTTATTATTATTGCCCTGGCTATGTCCCAATTGGCACCCTATTCTCTTTATAGTGTGCCTTAGGACTCTGGTCAAAAGTAGTGCACTGTATAGGGAATAGGGTGACATTTGGGATACAGCCCCAATCTACCTTGGCAGCCTCAGTAAGCCTGCAGAGAGTGTAAATCAGACACAAGACATCTCCTTGCTAAATGTGTTCATGGGAGCGGAATCAAGGAGATAAGACATTCGAATGCAGTTCGACATTAAAGAAGATGGTGACTGGGATTTTTAAAGAGAGAGAGAGAAGTCACACTCCAAAACATCTACAGCTCAGAGAGGGAATCCACTCACACTGTAGGCAGAGTAAAGACAACATAATGCATTGTTACTATTTAAATAAAATATTAATCAGTTATAAATCAATAATGTTTGTCTCAGTGGATGGAATAACAATTTCATTAACTGTCTTAATTATATTATAGGCTATTCCTAAGGCACAAATGATCAATTAAAACAATACGGAAAGGGTAATCATTAGCATCATAATTATTCTCTACCCATCATGGATATTGCTCACATAAATAATATCACTAGCAACAAGAGGCTCCCTGTTTCACTGTTCCTCCATGTATCATGCCTGTCTCAGAATGTAATTCTAATAGAATGTTGTACAAGTATAATAATAGCATGTTGTGCTGTTCAACAGCACGTGTTCTAGTGTTCCAGTATTCTAGTGTTCTAGTGTTTCAGTTTTCCAGTGTTCCAGTGTACTAGTGTGTTCTAGTGTTCCAGTATATTCCAGCTGCATGTTCAACTCTCTGCATGTTCAACCAGGTGTGTGAACGCATCCATCTGTGTGTGCGTTCAGTCCCCTTGTGCAAATGTATCAGCCAGGCTGGTGTGTGTGTGTGTGTGTGTGCGTGTGTGTGTGTGTGCGTGCGTGCGTGCGTGCGTGTGTGTCACATGATGATCCACCTGTCCATTCTAGTCAGATAACCTGTGATTTTCTATTTTAACTACTGGGAGGTGCAGAATGTTACCAGACTCAGTGTAGTTTGTCTTGTTAATGAGAAGAGAAGTACATCAACCCAACTATCCTTGAGTTAGTCCATGGCTATTATGGCTTCATGCTTTCAAGGATACTTAATTGTTTCCCCACCTATCTACTCAATTGATAATATAGAGAAAATGGTTAATCTAATGTTTTTCTTCACAGGCTGGCATCTGACAATGTGTGAACTGATACCAGGCAGTTTACAACTGTAATGAGTTGGTGGTTGGACACCGGCGTGGTGATACTGATGGTATGTTGGGACTGACAGTCTGTTTACATAGCAGGTTAGTAGAATTAACATAGCAGGTTAGTAGAATTAACACAGCAGGTTAGTAGAATTAACACAGCAGGTTAGTAGAATTAACACAGCAGGTTAGTAGAATTAACACAGCAGGTTAGGATAACTAACACAGCAGGTTCGGAGAACCAACACAGCAGGTTAGTAGAATTAACACAGCAGGTTAGTAGAATTAACACAGCAGGTTAGGAGAACTAACACAGCAGGTTAGGAGAACCAACACAGCAGGTTAGGATAATTAACGTGGCAGGTTAGGATAATTAACGTGACAGGTTAGGAGAATTAACGTGGCAGGTTAGGTGAATTAACGTGGCAGGTTAGGAGAACTAACACGGCAGGTCATGATAATTAAGATGGCCATGTGGGGTGGGTGTGGAGCCAGAGAAAAATTGATTTTATCAAACAAAACTATGCTACATTTTATCTCTGGGACCCCCAGGATGACAAATCAGAGCAAGATTACTGAATGTAAGTACATTATTTACCTTCAGAGGTAAATCTATCAAACCAGTTGCCGTGATAAAAGTTTTTTGTTGTTGTGCACTCTTCTCAAACAATAGCATGGTATTGTTTTACTGTAATAGCTATTGTAAATTGGACAGTGCGATTAGATTAACACGAATTTAAGCTTTCTGGCCAAATAAGACATGTCTATGCCCTGGGAAATGTTCTTGTTACTTACTGTTTGAAATAATGCACTAAGTAAAACTGCAAAAAATGTGCCAAAGAAATTAACTTCATGTTCTGAATACAAAGTGTTATGTTTGGAGCAAATCCAACACAACACATCACTGAGTACCACTCTTCATATTTTCAAGCATGGTGGTGGCTGCATCATGTTATGGGTATGCTTGTCAACGGCAAGGACTAGGGTGTTTTTTTATGATGAAAAGGTGATTCTAGCATGTAATGACTCAGGGGTTTGAATACTTAAGTAAATGAGATATTTCTGCATTTCATTTTCAGTACATTTCTAAAATCATGTTTTCACTTTGTCATTATGGGGTATTGTGTGTAGATCGGTGATGGAAATGTGATGTAAATCGGTGATGGAAATGTCTCGCCCGGGATGCCCCAGGGCGAGAGATTTCACCCGCCAATTTTTTCTAATCAGGGCGGGACGGGTGGGGCAAGCAGGAAGGGACAATAAGTAGATCAGAGCCAGCAGTTCCCTCTCTCACGTGAGAATGCCAGATATTAAGAAGGAACCGTGAACTCATGCGGGAAAAGCATGCTCACACAGGGACAGGAAATCCCTACTTTCAATGGTAAACAGCCTGAGTAAACTATCTTATTATCCACAATCTTTGGTTAGGGTTAGGTTTAGGGTTAGGGTTAGGGTTAGGTTTAGGTTTAGGGTTAGGGTTAGGTTTAGGGTTAGGGTTAGGTTTAGGGTTAGGGTTAGGGTTAGGTTTAGGGTTAGGGTTAGGTTTAGGGTTAGGGTTAGGTTTAGGGTTAGGGTTAGGGTTAGGGTTAGGGTTAGGGTTAGGGTTAGGGTTAGGGTTAGGGTTAGGGTTAGGGTTAGGGTTAGGGTTAGGTTTAGGGTTAGGGTTAGGGTTAGGGTTAGGGTTAGGTTTAGGGTTAGGTTTAGGTTTAGGGTTAGGGTTAGGTTTAGGGTTAGGGTTAGGGTTAGGTTTAGGTTTAGGTTTAGGGTTAGGGTTAGGGTTAGGTTTAGGGTTAGGGTTAGGGTTAGGTTTAGGGTTAGGGTTAGGTTTAGCTACAATGCTAGTTGTCAACAACTGTTGTCCCTGACGCAACCATTAGACGGAGCTGTAGGCATACTCCATCTATCTGTCAGAGGAAGGCCCTAAAAATTGTCAAAGACACCAGCCACCCTAGTCATAGACTCTCTCTGCTACCGCACTGCAAGCGGTACCAGAGCGCCAAGTCTAGGTCCGAGAGGCTTCTTAATAACATCTTCTACCTCCAAGCCATAAGACTCCTGAACAGCTATTCAAATGGCTACCCAGACTATTTGCATTGAGAGTGATTACAAAGAGAGAGAGAGAGAGAGAGAGAGAGAGAGAGAGAGAGAGAGAGAGAGAGAGAGAGAGAGAGAGAGAGAGAGAGAGAGAGAGAGAGAGAGAGAGAGAGAGAGAGAGAGAGAGAGAGAGAGAGAGAGAGAGAGAGAAAGAGATCAAAATGTATTTGGTGCAACACTGTGTGGGAGCCTACCACCGAGGTAGCAGGGGAGGCTGGTGGGAGGAGTCAAACATTTGGTTTCCATTTGTTTGATGTGTTTGATACCGTTCCATTGATTCCATTCCAGCCATTACAATGAGCTTGTCCTCCTATAGCTCCTCCCACCAGCCTCCTCTGCGAGGGAGATTACTACATTTATATCCCCCTCTCTTTCTGCAGCTGGAGTTATTTTCAGCCCTATGTACAGAGACATCCTTATGTAAGTGGATTGGTTGACTTTCTACGCCTCCTGACATATTCTGACTGACTGCCATTTTCTTTTCAATTTTATTGACAGAAATAATAATTATTTACACGAGTGTAGTTTCACATTAAAATCTTGCATTTAATTCAGAGTGTATGAATTGTATTTACAGCAGGTGAACAATAATGTAGTGAATTACAGTGTGTCCATGGGTCTGGTGTAAATCTGGTGTCCTAGTTTTTCTTTCTTCAAAGGGGCTGAGACTGTTTGATTTGTAGTTCAAGGATTTATGTAACGGCTCAGAAACGATGTCCCCCTTTAACGTGAGGGATGCCACACACACACACAGGACATTCCAAGGTCTGGGCTTTGACTAGGCCATTCCAAGACATTTAAATGTTTCCCCTTAAACCACTCAAGTGTTGCTTTAGCAGTATGCTTAGGGTCATTGTGCTGCTGGAAGGTGAACCTCCGTCCCAGTCTCAAATCTCTGGAAGACTGAAACAGGTTTCCCTCAAGAATCTCCCTGTATTTAGCGCCATCCATCATTCCTTCAATTCTGACCAGTTTCCCAGTCCCTGCCGATGAAAAACATCCCCACAGTATGATGCTGCCACCAACATGCTTCACTGTGGGGATGGGTGTTCTCGAGGTGATGAGAGGTGTTGGTTTTGCACCAGACATAGCGTATTTCTTGATGGCCAAAAATGTATATTTTAGTCTTATCTGAGCAGAGTACCTTCTTCCATATGTTTGGGGAGTCTCACACATGCTTTTTGGCAAACACCAAATGTGTTTGCTTATTTTTTTCTTTAAGCAATGGCTTTTTTATGGCCACTCTTCTGTAAAGCACAGCTCGGTGGAGTGTATGGCTTAAAGTGATCCTATGGACAGATACTCCAATCTCCGCTGTGGAGCTTTGCATCTCCTTCAGGGTTATCTTTGGTCTCTTTGTTGCCGCTCTGGTTAATGCCCTCCTTGCCTGGTCTGTGAGTTTTGGTGGGCAGCCCTCTCTTGGCAGGTTTGCTGTGGTGCCATATTTTTTCCATTTTTTAATAATGGATTTAATGGTGCTCCGTGGGATGTTCAAAGTTTCTGATATTTTTTTATAGCCCAACCCTGATCTGTACTTCTCCACAACTTTGTCCCTGACCTGTTTGGAGAGCTCCTTGGGCTTCATGGTTCCTTGGGCTTCATTCTGATGGTAATTGGTTGCACCAGATCTTATTTTAGGGGCTTCATAGCAATGGGGTGAATACATATGCACGCACCACTTTTCTGTTTTTTATTTTTAAGATTTTTTTTAAACAAGTCATTTTTTTCATTTCACTTCACCAATTTGGACTATTTTCTGTATGTCCATTACATGAAATCCAAATAAAAATCAATTTAAATTACAGGTTGTAATGCAACAAAATAGGAAAAATTCCAAGACTACACACAGAGATAATAGCCACATCTCCTTTTGGCACTGGCACTGTGTCACTGACTGAATGGACAGGCTGAAGTGAACCCATTACAGAGACATTTTGAATGTTGAAATAAAGGCACTGAAAGAAAAGCAGAGGCCATGCCAACACTCTGACTGACAGCTAGCTGCTAACAATGTTTCCCAACAGGGGAACGTAAGGTGGTGCTCCAAATTAAACCCTATTCACTACTTAGTGCACTACTTTAAAAAAGTAGGGCACTACTGTATAGGGTGCCATTTTGGATGCACCCTAAATATACCCAACAGAAGGAGATCGATACAGAACGGTAATGAAGAGGCTGCAAGGAAACGGACGGATTACTATATCAAATTCACTTATATCTCTCTAGTTGAATCATTTAAACAGGAAATCTCAAATAGAAAATAAGTACAAATAAACATTTCCCAATAAACTATACTGTACACAATATATAGATATATAGTTATATACATTCAATTTAAGACGTACAATCATTCAAAACGTTGCAATGTAAGACACAATACCTAGTGATCCGACCTGCGACAAATACATTATGTCAAATACATTATGTCAAATACCTATAAATATTAGAAAGTATTTGAGGATGACTTGGTTTAGCTTGGCGTTTAACTTCTGGGATCATTCCATTGGTTCAATTGAGCCGGGCTAAAGTAAATCAACCGCGGCTCGCATATTTGAAAGTGTTTGACCCAGGTCAGGCATGTGATTTGTGATATGAACTTATTTATCAGTCCATAACCCTCTGCATATCTAAAAGCGCACCAAACATAAACATAATACCAAACATAAATGTAATATCAACCATAAAGATGACAAACTTACAGCTGTCTTGTCGCAGGGTGATGTCATTATGTGAAACCTTTATACCAGTTAGAGGTGCACATACACAAATCAATTCATCACAATGTATTACTGACACAGCAGTAATTAAACCAGTGGCGTAAAGTAAACATCTCAGCCCATTCTATGAATGTAAAGCGTGAACACAAAGGCTTGCGTCCAAAATGGCGTCCTATTCCCTACACTGTGCACAGTGTAAGGAATAGGGAATACACTATTAGGGAATAGGATGCCATTTTGTACACACCCTGATATCAGAATTCTGATGAGACATCTCACTGCTACAGTTGGTTGGCAGGATCTACAGTTAACTGTTGGCAGAACTCTCTAAACTTGAAACTGTGAAAACACCTCCCTCCTTCCCTCCTTCCCTCCTTCCCTCCTTCCCTCCTTCCCTCACTCCCACAGAGTAATCCTCCTCAGAGACAGAGGATGGGGGGGGGGGGGGGGGTCTGGGAAGACAGAGAGAGAGGAAAAAGTAAAGGAGAAGAAGGAGGTTAGATTTCCAAGGTTGAATGGTTTGGACCTTTCAGATGTTCAACTTCAGCACGTTTCCATCCATCCATCCATGTGTATCTATGTCTGTCCCATCCATCCTTTTATGTCTCTCTCTTTCTCCCTCCCTCCCACCCTCCCTCCTCCACACAGAGAAAAACAGAGTAATCATCCTCAGAGACACGGGGACTGGAAAAACAGAGAGAGGAAAAAGTGGAGGAGATGGAGGTTAGGATTCCAAACAAGGAAGAGGAACTCTCAACCCTTTACACCACTTCTCCAGTTCAGTGAGATCTAGCGTCTCGCTCCGAGAGTTAAGCACGTGCCAGGTTGATCGGTTTGGATCTTTCAGATGTTCAACTCATCCATCCATCTATTTGTGTCTATGTCTCTGTACCATCCATCCCTCCACCCCCCCCCCCCCCCTCCTTCCTCCTCCAGACCTCACAAGTTGCCCTGTTCGGAGCAGAAGAAACCTCCCTCCTTCTTCTTCCTCCTCTTCAGCCTGTGGTCTCTCCAGCAGATGGCCGCCATCAGCAGCATGACCACCCCCACCACCAGCAGCACCATGGACACCACCTTGGTCTGGTACAGGTCTGGCGTGTTATACATGAAGGTGACTGCCGTTCCCGCTACCCCGATCACCAAAGAGATCACCCCGAACGGAAACACACAGCGGTACCAGGACTTCTCCGTACCACCCGTGGCCTGGGCCAGACACTGCAGCGTAGAGAGTGACTCTGGGGGTAGGACCAGGTCCCCTCCTCCATGGGGCGACTCCGGGGGTAGGCTGCTGCCACAGTCCAGGTCTGAGTGAAGCCCTGGGGCCGGGGCCTGGCGTCCCGAGGAGCAGCCCATCTCAGAGCTGAGGTCCTTGGAAGAGAAGAGGAGTGAGAGGGGTTCCTCTGGTGGTTTTCCTCGAGGTTCTCTTCTTTCTGCTGCTACTGGGGCTGCTGCTTCCTCTGATGAGGTTGTCTGGAGTCAGCATTTGTCTGGAGGGTGAAAGACGGAGAGAAGAGATTACTATCAGGAGGGAGACATTGAGATATATGGAGAAAGAAAGACAGGCAGAAGGGAGAGAGAGAGAGAGAGAGGATGAAGAAGTTATCTGGATAAATAAAAATAAATGGAGATGGGAAGAGGAAGAGGAAGAGACTGATGAAGTCAGAAAAAAGAGACAAAGATAAAGATTCAGACAGAAAGATAAAGATTCAGACAGAAAGAGAAAGATTCAGACAGAAAGAGAAAGATTCAGACAGAAAGAGAAAGGGAGAGAGAGATACGAGCTCCGGCTTCGCATGCAATCTCTCTGCAAGACGATCCACTTACTCTGTCTCGGTGTGTGTGGTGTGGTGGTTAGTGTGTGTTCTATGTTGCATCCGTCCGCACTGCTTTGCTCCCAGGTGTGTGTGTGTGTGTTGTGTTTCCAGAGCTTGTGGGGTTTAAAAAGACTGAGAGAAGGAGGATTGGCTAAGGAAAGGTGGTGGGTGTGACTCGGGAACCTGATTGGCTGCACAGTCACAGTGACGTCAAAGACTAGGGGGACGTGGAGTGGGGCTGTTGGGAAGGAGAGGGATGATAAAAGATTGTTAACCATCTCCTCTTCAGCTCCTTCACTCTGATCCGTTATGTTTGTATGTATGTATGTATGTATCTGACTTACTGTCTGTCTGTGTGTCTATACAGT
>NC_092092.1:12664189-12671689 GCF_045679555.1 Salvelinus alpinus
AGTGAAGTTTGGAAGAGAAAGGTTGTTGTTACTGTCAAAATAAATGAGAGAAATGCACTTTCACTGTTGCTCTTAGTGTCTTTTGTTCATTTTAGTCTAGAATGGTACAACACATTCATTCTATTTGTAGAAGATGGAGTTAGTTAACTAAATCTCTCCAACTTTCTAACTATCTTTGCAGTTACCTCTCTCTCTCTCTCTTTCTCTCTGTGGATGCCTGAGAGATAAGCGAAACTGATGAATGAGGAGTGGAGCAGAAAATAGATTATTGGAGATAATGAGACATGATTGGAGATTATTAGATGGTTAAAGCTGGGTGATGGATGGAGGTGCCTGATAGTGATGGGAAAGAATGGGGGAAAAGGAGGAGTAGAGGACTAGAAGAGGAGTAGAGGACTAGAAGAGGAATAGAGGACTAGAAGAGGAGTAAAGGACCAGTAGAGGACTAGAAGAGGAGTAGAGGACTAGAAGAGGAATAGAGAACTAGAAGAGGAGTAGAGGACTAGAAGAGGAATAGAGGACTAGAAGAGGAGTAGAGGACTAGAAGAGGAGTAGAGGACTAGAAGAGGAGTAGAGGACTAGAAGAGGAATAGAGAACTAGAAGAGGAGTAGAGGACTAGAAGAGGAGTAGAGAACTAGAAGAGGAGTAGAGGACTAGAAGAGGAGTAGAGGACTAGAAGAGGAGTAGAGGACTAGAAGAGGAGTAGAGGACTAGAAGAGGAATAGAGGACTAGAAGAGGAGTAGAGGACTAGAAGAGGAATAGAGGACTAGAAGAGGAGTAGAGGAATAGAGGACAAGAAGAGGAGTAGAGGACTAGAAGAGGAATAGAGAACTAGAAGAGGAGTAGAGGACTAGAAGAGGAGTAGAGGACTAGAAGAGGAATAGAGGACTAGAAGAGGAGTAGAGGACTAGAAGAGGAATAGAGGACTAGAAGAGGAGTAGAGGACTAGAAGAGGAGAAGAGGACTAGAAGAGGAATAGAGGACTAGAAGAGGAGTAGAGGACTAGAAGAGGAATAGAGGACTAGAAGAGGAGTAGAGGACTAGAAGAGGAATAGAGGACTAGAAGAGGAGTAGAGGACTAGAAGAGGAATAGAGGACTAGAAGAGGAGTAGAGGACTAGAAGAGGAGTAGAGGACTAGAAGAGGAGTAGAGGACTAGAAGAGGAGTAGAGGACTAGAAGAGGAGTAGAGGACTAGAAGAGGAGTAGAGGACTAGAAGAGGAATAGATGACTAGAAGAGGAGTAGAGGACTAGAAGAGGAATAGAGGACAAGAAGAGGAGTAGAGGACTAGAAGAGGAAAGCGGAAGAGTGCTGATTAAATGAATAATAACAGTGAAAACAGCAATATCCATCATCTTTAACAATCTGGTGTCCACCTCTCTCCCTCCGATCCTAGTTCTTGTCAACGCAGCTCTGTGATCTAGTCTCCTGGTCTGTAATTAGAAGGTGTTCACAGTGTGAGAGCAGGAGAAAGGAGGAGGAGGAAGGAGGAGGGAGGTACTGTAGGGGGCCAAGGACTCAGTGTAATAGGTGCCCTCAGGGAAAAGCATCTGGTTTTGACTGGATGGGGGGGAAGAGGAGGAGGAAGGGGAGGAAGAGTTGGCGTGTTTATGGTCTCTCTCAGGATCTCTGTTTACTGCTGCTCGTCTTGGTGCCTGTCTTATGTATGACACACAAACTGGAGGTAAACACTAGTTTGGAGTTACACCAGGGGCCTCCACGCTCCATGTACGACACACAAACTGGAGGTAAACACTAGTTTGGAGGTACACCAGGGGCCTCCACGCTCCATGTACGACACACAAACTGGAGGTAAACACTAGTTTGGAGTTACACCAGGGGCCTCCACGCTCCATGTATGACACACAAACTGGAGGTAAACACTAGTTTGGAGGTACACCAGGGGCCTCCACGCTCCATGTACGACACACAAACTGGAGGTAAACACTAGTTTGGAGGTACACCAGGGGCCTCCACGCTCCATGTACGACACACAAACTGGAGGTAAACACTAGTTTGGAGTTACACCAGGGGCCTCCACGCTCCATGTTTGACACACAAACTGGAGGTAAACACTAGTTTGGAGGTACACCAGGGGCCTCCACGCTCCATGCAAACAATAACAGCCTCTGTTCCTTTTAGGCTCAGTCTGAAAATACAGGAACAGTTATTTAGGTGTAAATAATGTGTGATGGTTCAACTGAACGCTCCGGCCATCCACCACAACAAAAATCAGCCTGTGGCTGAATCTAGTTGCCTAACCCTAGGCTAGGGGTTGTTACTGGACTGGGCTAGGAGTTGTTCCTGTACTGGGCTAGGAGTTGTTCCTGGACTGGGCTAGGGGTTGTTACTGGACTGGGCTAGGAGTTGTTACTGGACTGGGCTAGGGGTTGTTACTGGACTGGGCTAGGAGTTGTTACTGGACTGGGCTAGGAGTTGTTACTGTACTGGGCTAGGGGTTGTTACTGGACTGGGCTAGGGGTTGTTACTGGACTGGGCTAGGGGTTGTTACTGTACTGGGCTAGGGATTGTTACTGGACTGGGCTAGGGGTTGTTACTGGACTGGGCTAGGGGTTGTTACTAGACTGGGCTAGGGGTTGTTACTGTACTGGGCTAGGAGTTGTTCCTGGACTGGGCTAGGGGTTGTTACTGGACTGGGCTAGGGGTTGTTACTAGACTGGGCTAGGGGTTGTTACTGGACTGGGCTAGGAGTTGTTACTGGACTGGGCTAGGGGTTGTTCCTGGACTGGGCTATGGGTTGTTCCTGGACTGGGCTAGGGGTTGTTACTGGACTGGGCTAGGGGTTGTTACTAGACTGGGCTAGGGGTTGTTACTGGACTGGGCTAGGGGTTGTTACTGTACTGGGCTAGGAGTTGTTACTGGACTGGGCTAGGGGTTGTTACTGGACTGGGCTAGGGGTTGTTACTAGACTGGGCTAGGGGTTGTTACTGTACTGGGCTAGGGGTTGTTACTGGACTGGGCTAGGGGTTGTTACTGTACTGGGCTAGGGGTTGTTACTGGACTGGGCTAGGGGTTGTTACTGGACTGGGCTAGGGGTTGTTACTGTACTGGGCTAGGGGTTGTTACTGGACTGGGCTAGGGGTTGTTACTGGACTGGGCTAGGGGTTGTTACTAGACTGGGCTAGGGGTTGTTACTGTACTGGGCTAGGAGTTGTTCCTGGACTGGGCTAGGGGTTGTTACTGGACTGGGCTAGGGGTTGTTACTAGACTGGGCTAGGGGTTGTTACTGGACTGGGCTAGGAGTTGTTACTGGACTGGGCTAGGGGTTGTTCCTGGACTGGGCTAGGGGTTGTTCCTGGACTGGGCTAGGGGTTGTTACTGGACTGGGCTAGGGGTTGTTACTAGACTGGGCTAGGGGTTGTTACTGGACTGGGCTAGGGGTTGTTACTGTACTGGGCTAGGAGTTGTTACTGGACTGGGCTAGGGGTTGTTACTGGACTGGGCTAGGGGTTGTTACTAGACTGGGCTAGGGGTTGTTACTGGACTGGGCTAGGGGTTGTTACTGTACTGGGCTAGGGGTTGTTACTGGACTGGGCTAGGGGTTGTTACTGGACTGGGCTAGGGGTTGTTACTGTACTGGGCTAGGGGTTGTTACTGGACTGGGCTAGGGGTTGTTACTGGACTGGGCTAGGGGTTGTTACTAGACTGGGCTAGGGGTTGTTACTGTACTGGGCTAGGAGTTGTTCCTGGACTGGGCTAGGGGTTGTTACTGGACTGGGCTAGGGGTTGTTACTAGACTGGGCTAGGGGTTGTTACTGGACTGGGCTAGGAGTTGTTACTGGACTGGGCTAGGGGTTGTTCCTGGACTGGGCTAGGGGTTGTTCCTGGACTGGGCTAGGGGTTGTTACTGGACTGGGCTAGGGGTTGTTACTAGACTGGGCTAGGGGTTGTTACTGGACTGGGCTAGGGGTTGTTACTGTACTGGGCTAGGAGTTGTTACTGGACTGGGCAAGGGGTTGTTACTGGACTGGGCTAGGGGTTGTTACTAGACTGGGCTAGGGGTTGTTACTGTACTGGGCTAGGGGTTGTTACTGGACTGGGCTAGGGGTTGTTACTGTACTGGGCTAGGGGTTGTTACTGGACTGGGCTAGGGGTTGTTACTGGAATGGGCTAGTGGTTGTTACTGTACTGGGCTAGGGGTTGTTACTGGACTGGGCTAGGGGTTGTTACTGGACTGGGCTAGGGGTTGTTACTGTACTGGGCTAGGAGTTGTTACTGGACTGGGCTAGGGGTTGTTACTGGACTGGGCTAGGGGTTGTTACTGGACTGGGCTAGGGGTTGTTATTAGACTGGGCTAGGGGTTGTTACTAGACTGGGCTAGGGGTTGTTACTGGACTGGGCCCGGGGTTGTTACTGTACTGGGCTAGGGGTTGTTACTGGACTGGGCTAGGGGTTGTTACTGGACTGGGCTAGGGGTTGTTACTGTACTGGGCTAGTGATTGTAACTGGACTGGGCTAGGGGTTGTTTCTGGGCTGGGCTAGGGGTTGTTACTGGACTGGGCTAGGGGTTGTTACTGTACTGGGCTAGTGATTGTAACTGGACTGGGCTAGGGGTTGTTTCTGGACTGGGCTAGGGGTTGTTACTAGACTGGGCTAGGAGTTGTTACTAGACTGGGCTAGGGGTTGTTACTGGACTGGGCTAGGAGTTGTTACTGGACTGGGCTAGGAGTTGTTACTGTACTGGGCTAGGGGTTGTTACTGGACTGGGCTAAGGGTTGTTACTGGACTGGGCTAGGAGTTGTTACTGTACTGGGCTAGGAGTTGTTACTGGACTGGGCTAGGGGTTGTTACTGGACTGGGCTAGGGGTTGTTACTAGACTGGGCTAGGGGTTGTTACTGGACTGGGCTAGGAGTTGTTACTGGACTGGGCTAGATGTTGTTACTGTACTGGGCTAGGGGTTGTTACTGGACTGGGCTAGGGGTTGTTACTAGACTGGGCTAGGGGTTGTTACTGGACTGGGCTAGGGGTTGTTACTGTACTGGGCTAGGGGTTGTTACTGGACTGGGCTAGGGGTTGTTACTGGACTGGGCTAGGGGTTGTTACTGTACTGGGCTAGGGGTTGTTACTGGACTGGGCTAGGGGTTGTTACTAGACTGGGCTAGGGGTTGTTACTGTACTGGGCTAGGAGTTGTTCCTGGACTGGGCTAGGGGTTGTTACTGGACTGGGCTAGGGGTTGTTAATAGACTGGGCTAGGGGTTGTTACTGGACTGGGCTAGGAGTTGTTACTGGACTGGGCTAGGGGTTGTTCCTGGACTGGGCTAGGGGTTGTTCCTGGACTGGGCTAGGGGTTGTTACTGGACTGGGCTAGGGGTTGTTACTAGACTGGGCTAGGGGTTGTTACTGGACTGGGCTAGGGGTTGTTACTGTACTGGGCTAGGAGTTGTTACTGGACTGGGCAAGGGGTTGTTACTGGACTGGGCTAGGGGTTGTTACTAGACTGGGCTAGGGGTTGTTACTGTACTGGGCTAGGGGTTGTTACTGGACTGGGCTAGGGGTTGTTACTGTACTGGGCTAGGGGTTGTTACTGGACTGGGCTAGGGGTTGTTACTGGAATGGGCTAGGGGTTGTTACTGTACTGGGCTAGGGGTTGTTACTGGACTGGGCTAGGGGTTGTTACTGGACTGGGCTAGGGGTTGTTACTGTACTGGGCTAGGAGTTGTTACTGGACTGGGCTAGGGGTTGTTACTGGACTGGGCTAGGGGTTGTTACTGGACTGGGCTAGGGGTTGTTATTAGACTGGGCTAGGGGTTGTTACTAGACTGGGCTAGGGGTTGTTACTGGACTGGGCCTGGAGTTGTTACTGTACTGGGCTAGGGGTTGTTACTGGACTGGGCTAGGGGTTGTTACTGGACTGGGCTAGGGGTTGTTACTGTACTGGGCTAGTGATTGTAACTGGACTGGGCTAGGGGTTGTTTCTGGGCTGGGCTAGGGGTTGTTACTGGACTGGGCTAGGGGTTGTTACTGTACTGGGCTAGTGATTGTAACTGGACTGGGCTAGGGGTTGTTTCTGGACTGGGCTAGGGGTTGTTACTAGACTGGGCTAGGAGTTGTTACTAGACTGGGCTAGGGGTTGTTACTGGACTGGGCTAGGAGTTGTTACTGGACTGGGCTAGGAGTTGTTACTGTACTGGGCTAGGGGTTGTTACTGGACTGGGCTAAGGGTTGTTACTGGACTGGGCTAGGGGTTGTTACTGTACTGGGCTAGGAGTTGTTACTGGACTGGGCTAGGGGTTGTTACTGGACTGGGCTAGGGGTTGTTACTAGACTGGGCTAGGGGTTGTTACTGGACTGGGCTAGGAGTTGTTACTGGACTGGGCTAGATGTTGTTACTGTACTGGGTTAGGGGTTGTTACTGGACTGGGCTAGGGGTTGTTACTGGACTGGGCTAGGGGTTGTTACTGTACTGGGCTAGGGATTGTTACTGGACTGGGCTAGGGGTTGTTACTGGACTGGGCTAGGGGTTGTTACTGTACTGGACTAGGGATTGTTACTGGACTGGGCTAGGGGTTGTTACTGGACTGGGCTAGGGGTTGTTACTAGACTGGGCTAGGAGTTATTCCTGGACTGGGCTAGGGGTTGTTACTGGACTGGGCTAGGGGTTGTTCCTGGACTGGGCTAGGGGTTGTTCCTGGACTGGGCTAGGGGTTGTTACTGGACTGGGCTAGGGGTTGTTACTAGACTGGGCTAGGAGTTGTTCCTGGACTGGGCTAGGGGTTGTTACTGTACTGGGCTAGGAGTTGTTCCTGGACTGGGCTAGGGGTTGTTACTGGACTGGGCTAAGAGTTGTTCCTGGACTGGACTAGGGGTTGTTCCTGGACTGGGCTAGGGGTTGTTACTGGACTGAGCTAGGGGTTGTTACTGGACTGGGCTAGGGGTTGTTCCTGGACTGGGCTAGGGGTTGTTCCTGGACTGGGCTAGGGGTTGTTCCTGGACTGGGCTAGGGGTTGTCCCTGGACTGGGCTAGGAGTTGTTACTGGACTGGGCTAGGAGTTGTTACTGGACTGGGCTAGGGGTTGTTATTGGAGTGGGCTAGGAGTTGGTACTGGACTGGGCTAGGAGTTGTTCCTGGACTGGGCTAGGGGTTGTTACTGTACTGGGCTAGGGGTTGTTACTGTACTGGGCTAGGGGTTCGATATGCAGGCAGGATGGGGTGAGAGGTGAGGTCAGTTCTATGATAAGGGTTAGGGGAGGAAACAAGGGTGGCTGTGGTTCCTTTTACCTACAACATCTGTAGGCTAGGTGTGTGTGTGCATGTGCGTGTGCGAGTGGGGGTGGGGGTGCAAGAGGAGATGAGGGGGGGAGTAAGAGGAGAGAGGAAAGGGTGCAGTCCCCCCTACACTGTGGGGGGTAAAGATTGGTAGAGAAGATGAGTTTGTGAGGAGAGATTTTTCTGGGGCGTGTAAGAGGGGTGTGGTTTGTTGCTTGTTTCTCTGCTAGTACTTGACAACAGGATTGGTCTGATACACAAACCCTAA
>NC_092092.1:12676689-12709189 GCF_045679555.1 Salvelinus alpinus
CTCTCTCTCTCACACACACACATACACACACACACACACTCTCTCTCACATACACACACTCTCTCTCTCTCTCACACACACACACACACACACGCACACACACACACTCTCTCTCTCACACACACACATACACACACACACACACTCTCTCTCACATACACACACTCTCTCTCTCTCTCACACACACATATACACTCTGTTCATAAACGCACAGAGACCGACATGCACACACTTCTGTCTTTTTAGCAACTGGGGTTCCCAACCAATCCGGCGAGGGAAACACAGAGGGGGGAGGAGCGTGTAAAACACCATAGAAGGGGCTGTGTAGATTGATGTGAGGTTGCAGATTGTCTTCAGGCTAAACCAAGCTGTTGAAACAGTTGTTCAAATTCAAACGGCTGTTTAGTGATCTGAGTCACGTAGAAAGTGTCTAATTTAAACATAGTTAGGCGGCAGTTTGGTATGAATGGTGTGTCAGATAGTTTAGTACAGGGATCAGCAACTATAGATTCAGCCACGGGTCGATTTCTGTCTTGAGTGGACGGTCAGGGGGCCTGAACATAATTATACATCATTTGTAGAATGCAAATTGACAGCAAGAAGCCCATACAGATATAATATTTGACTAGAACATAATCATTTCAAACCTTTCTTACATTTGTATATGATCACATAAACAGTATCTCTGTATTATGTGTGGGAATACGTTGGAACAGATTTCCAAAATGTAAGTAAAATCACATTTTTTAAATAACAGTTTTTACGGTCTTCTATGTCCAACATAAACAATAAAATAAAATATGAAATCACCCGCAGGCCAAATTTTGGCCGTGAGCCACCAGTTTGGCAACCCTGGTTTAGCATGATTCCTGTCTTCTCTCTGTCTCTAGCTTCGTAGTTCAGTTATGGTGTGTGTGTGGTGCGGGCATGTGTGTGTGTGTAATTACAGGTTTAAGGCATATCCATTTTTCCTCTGTAGAATTCCTTCCTCTCCCCCCGGCTGTCTGTGTGTCTGTGTGTGTCTGTGTGTGTGTGTGTGTGTGTGTGTGTGTGTGTGTGTGTGTGTGTGTGTGTGTGTGTGTGTTTGCAGCTCCATTCTTAGAACACCTCCAGGCGTCTCTTTGTTCTCTACATACCAGAGGAGTTAAATAGGGATGACTCTGGTCTCTCCTTATAGCCTCCAGAACAGCGTTGAATGGATGGGTGGATGACTGAGATGTGTGAGGTCATGGATGTGATTTACACCAGTGAGTCATGGAGTAGAGATGTTACCCCTAACATCACATCTAGGTTCAGCTTGTTCTACCTCTGCTCTTGCTTCTCTCCCTCTGCCCCAACTGTCTCTCTGTCTCTCTGTCTCTCTGTCTAGCAATTCAATAGACTTTATTGACATGGCAAGTTAAATGACTTACATTGTCAAAGTATGCATATAAAAAAAATGGCGGGACCAACAACAAAAAGGGATCAATACTAATAGTTGTTGTGGAAATGTGATTACCATTAACAGCAACTACAGCAACAACATTAAAACTTCTTCGGGATCGGTGTCCCCCCCGCGGGACGTTTTAGCTAACTTAGACGAACGTGATTAGCATGAGGTTGTAAGTAACAAGAACATTTCCCAGGACATAGACATATCTGATATGGGCAGAAAGCTTAAATTCTTGTTAATCTAACTGCACTGTCCAATTTACAGTAGCTATTACAGTGAAAGAATACCATTGCTATTGTTTGAGGAGAGTGCACAGCTATGAAGGCCGTCATTGTAAATAAGAATTTGTTCTTAACTGACTTGCCTAGTTAAATAAAGGTTAAGTAATAAAATAAAAAATACATGAACTTGAAAATGTATTAATAAACCAAATATGCGTTTTTGGGCAGTCTTGATTCAACATTTTGAACATAAATGCAATGGTTCATTGAATCAGTCTAAAACTTTCTACATACACTGCTGCCACTTGGTGGCCAAAATCTAAATTGCACCTAACCTGGAATATTACATTTTGGCCTTTCGCTTGCATTTCAAAGATGATGAAAAAAATATATACATATTTTTGTTTTCTTTGTATTGTCTTTTACCAGATCTGATGTGTTATATTCTCCTACATTAATTTCACATTTCCACAAACTTAAAAGTGTTTCCTCTCAAATGCTATCAAGAATATGCATAACCTTACTTCTGGTCCTGAAAATTTGATGGCTATTTTTTCTATTTGAATAAGGAGGAGGTTTTGCCCCAATTCTGCTCTACATGCGTTATTTTGAGGTTTTCTTTGCACTTGCAATACAGTCTTGCAAAACTCTGCATGCAGTATTTTGATTGGATGTTTGTCCCATTTGGTGAATTCATTATCAGAGAGCTGACCCCGTACTTCACTGCCATATAGAACAATTTTGGAATTTTGATTTTAATGTTCCTTTTAATGTCTCTCAGCTCGTTCATAGCCATGTAAATGCTACCTGTGTTGCTGATATTTAGTCCTAGATATGTATAGTTTTTGGTGTTTTCTAATAGCACTGTGTCCAAATAGAATTTATATTTGTGATCTTCATTTCCAGACCTTTTTTGGAATATCATTATATTCGTTTTTTAGGTTAACGGTCAGAGCCCAGTTCTGACAGAACCTGTGCAGATGATCTAGGTGCTGCTGTAACCCCTCCTTAGTGGGAGACAGTAACACCAGGTCATCTGCATACAGCAGACACTTGATTTCAGTGTTGTGTAGGATGAGACCAGGTGCTGCAGATTCTTCTAATGTTTTTGCCAATTCATTAATGTAGATGTTAAATAATGTTGGACTTATTGGGCAGCCCTGTTTCACTCCCCGCCCCTGAGTGAAGAAGTCTGTTTGCTTGTTGCCAATTTTAACCACACATTTGTTTTTAGTGTACATTGATTTAATAGCATCATATGTTTTCCCTCCAATACCACTTTCTATTAGTTTAGAAAAAAGACCTTCCTGCCAAATTGAATCAAATATTATTTTTAAGTCTACAAAACACGAGTAGATTGTGCCTTTGTTTTGTTTTACTTGTTTGTCAATTAGAGTGTGGAGGGTGTACATGTGGTCTGTTGTGGTAATTCAGTAAAAATCCAATCTGGATCCTGCTCAGGACGTTGTGTTCGTCAAGGGAATGACGTAGTCTGCTATTAATGACACTGCAGAGAATTTTCCCCAAGTTGCTGTTAACGCAAATTCCTCTGAAATTATTTGAGTTAAATTTGTCTCCATTTTTATAGATTGGTGTGTTCAATCCTTGGTTCCAAATATTGGGGAAAATACCTACAGAGAGTATAATGTTGAAGAATTTGAGTATAGCCACTTTGAATTTGCGTTATGTATATTTGATCATTTCATTCAAATTACCATCAGCACCACAGGCCTTTTTGGGTTGGAGAGTGCATAGTTTTTCTGATAATTATTCTTCTGTAATTGAGGTATCCACGGGATTTTGATAGTTTTTGACTGCTAATTCAAGGATTTGTAATTTTTTGTTGTATTGCTGTAGAGGTTTGCAAAGGTATTTCTCCACATATCCCCATTTTGGAAAGCCAATTCCTCATGATAAGGTTTGTTTTTATTCTATGGATTCCTCATGATGAGGTTTGTTTTTATTCTATGGATTCCTCATGATGAGAATAGTTTTTATTCTATGGATTCCTCATGATGAGGTTTGTTTTTATTCTATGGATTCCTCATGATGAGAATAGTTTTTATTCTATGGATTCCTCATGATGAGGATAGTTTTTATTCTATGGATTCCTCATGATGAGGTTTGTTTTTATTGTATGGATTCCTCATGATGAGAATAGTTTTTATTCTATGGATTCCTCATGATGAGAATAGTTTTTATTCTATGGATTCCTCATGATGAGGTTTGTTTTTATTCTATGGATTCCTCATTTACATTTACATTTAAGTCATTTAGCAGACGCTCTTATCCAGAGCGACTTACAAATTGGAAAGTTCATACATATTCATCCTGGTCCCCCCGTGGGGAATGAACCCACAACCCTGGCGTTGCAAGCGCCATGCTCTACCAACTGAGCCACACGGGACCAAACCTCATGATGAGGTTTGTTTTTATTCTATGGATTCCTCATGATGAGAATAGTTTTTATTCTATGGATTCCTCATGATGAGGTTTGTTTTTATTCTATGGATTCCTCATGATGAGAATAGTTTTTATTCTATGGATTCCTCATGATGAGGTTTGTTTTTATTCTATCGATTCCTCATGATGAGAATAGTTTTTATTCTATGGATTCATCATGATGAGGTTTGTTTTTATTCTATGGATTCCTCATGATGAGGTTTGTTTTTATTCTATGGATTCCTCATTGATAACCAGCTGACTTCTGATGTGACGTTCCTTTTTTGTTCTTAGGGTGTGTTTGTATTGCTTCAGTGCCTCCCCATATTGAAGGGGTAGATTTTTGTTGTCTGGTTCTCTGTGTTTTTGATTAAATATACCTCTCAATGACGTTCTTAGATTTCTTAGATTTCTCCAATCATTATCAAACCATCTTTCATTCTCTATTCTGTTTGGTTTGCTCTTATGTTTCTTTAGATTAGCCAAGGAGTGTCATTTGTCAAACATAAAGTTTATGTTCCAAACAGCCAAACTTAGACCTTCATTGCTGAAGGAGAATGTTCAGGCTAAAAAGTTGTCCAGGAGGGATTGTATGTTTTGGCTACTAATTGTTTTTTGGTAGATTTCTGTACTGTTTGCACTCCATCTATAGGCCTGTTTAGTACCATGTAATTTACTGGGTCGTGATGCTTCATGGTTGGGTTCAGCTCTTCTCAGATACACTGTGATTTTACTGTGGCCTGGGAGAGGTGTTAGTGGGCTGACTGTGAAGGCTCTGAGAGACTCTGGGTTGAGGTCGGTGATAAAGTAGTCTACAGTACAGTACTGTTACCAAAAGAGTCCCCTCTTAGCCTAGCATTGACTATGTACAGACCCAGTGTTCAACAGAGTTTCAGGGGCTGTGCTCCATTTTTGTTTTTCACTTTGTCATAGTTGTTTTTGGGGAGGTTTGTGGGGAGGGAAAAGTTGTTGCTTTCTGGTAGGTGTTTATCCCCATGACTGTTAATATTGTCTAGTTCTTCTGCTGTTCTAGCATTCAGGTCTCCACAGACCAGTACGTTGCCTTGGGCCTGAAAGTGACTAATCTCCCCCTCTAGAATGGAGAAGCTCTCTTCGTTGAAGTAGGGTGACTCTGAGGGGGGAATGTATGTGGCACAGAGGAAGACATTTTTATCTGTTAAGATATACATTTTGTTGATTTTTAACCAGATAAAAAATTATCCTGTTTTGATGAATTCGATTGAATTAATTAGTTCAGATTTATACCATATTAGCTTCCCCCCCGAGTCTCTGCCCTGTGTGATTCCTTTTAATTTAGTGGATGGTATGATTATCTCCCTATAACCTAGTGGACAACCAGTGAAAACATCACCTCTGCACCATGTTTCCTGTAGTACTACAACGTCATCAATTTCTTTCAGGAAGTCTGGGTTTCTGCTCTTTAGCCCAAAAGCAGAGGACTTCAAACCTTGTAAACATTCAACGTAAAAAGATTTCATAACTGTTTTTTCTTTACCTTCAAAATAAGATAAACACTCACAATCCAACAACAACTATTAAAATATGATTTTTCAACGAACGTGAACTCTTATTATGCAAATGTGATTTGTTTATCATTTAAGATAGAATTTGTGTCATGCCACTTGGGTGGATGTAGTGTGAGGATGGTGGAGCTCCTGTGCTCATCTTACCGTGACCCTCGGCCTATCACATGTGAGCATAGTAGACTCATAATGTGTTTAATGTCACTCATTTGGTTGGTGGGGGCTGGGCCAGTTGTTCCTCTCACAGGCTGTGTGTAGGCCTGCCAGGTGTAGGTCTGCGGTGGGGGGGAGGGGGGTGGTAGATCTGCCTGCTGGGCTGTGGCTCCTCCAGGTGTGGGTCTGCGGTGGGGGGGAGGGGGGTGGTAGGCCTGCCTGCCTGCTGGGCTGTGGCTCCTCCAGGTGTGGGTCTGCGGTGGGGGCGAGGGGGGTGGTAGGCCTGCCTGCTGGGCTGTGGCTCCTCCAGGTGTGGGTCTGCAGTGGGGGGGAGGGGGGTGGTAGGACTCGCCTGGGTGGGTCGGAAGCTGGACTGGGGTGGTCTGTGCTGCGCTGGCTGTGGTGGGCGTTGAGGTTGGTGGTGCTGTGGCCGTGGCTGGGGGGTCCAGGGTGTTGTCTCGGTGATCTCGGGGGGACAGACAGTCCCAGTACCATGACAGCCCCAGTCTTGTAGAGGTTGATTGTTATCATGGTGCTGTCAGGGTCGTCTGTCTCTTTAACTTTCAGCTTCCACCCATTACAGATTCCCTCTTTCTTTATGGATGGGTAGTGAGAGCAGACTGCTGAGCGCCATGCATTTGGCTGGTCAGTGAGGAAGATGAGATTACACACATCACCTTTTTTGTAGAGGTCTGCGAAAAGGGTTTCTGGCCTCCCCTTTAGTAGTTTCTGTTTAAAAGCTTTCCTCGTTGTGCCATTTTTGTCCTCTTTAGGGTAGAGAATGGATTCAGCGCTGAGGGGGGACATGGTGCTTGTGGGCTCTGCTACTACTGCTGCTGCTGCTGCTGCACCGTTGCCATGACAACCGGTTTGTTTGTCTGCTGCTGTTGCTTGCTAGCTCTAGTTTTGGTCCAAAAAACGCAAAAAGAGTGAAAAATCTTCACACAAAAAAACAGAGGATATGTTTAACGTTAGAGTCCGTGTTCCTTTTTGGTTTACTCAGTCAGTTTGGTCATTTGATGTAGTTGCATTAACTCCCCTTGCTAGGTTTGTTCTAGCTGAATTCTTCTGGCTTGTTAGCCTGCTGGCTAGGTTCTTGTTGTGTAGCAAGCTAGCGAGAGTATAAACTTCTGCAGTTACTTTTTTAAAGTATGATGAATAGTGATGAATAGAGTTTTGTTCATCACTTCTTGTCTTGAATTCTTTTTAGATTTGAGTGTTTATCTCATTCTAAAAACAAAAACAGGAGCTCACATTGAGCATGTCTGTAGCTCTCTCTTTCTCTCTCTCCCACTCCCTCCATCCCTATCTCTCTCCCCTACTCTCTCTCTTTCTCCCACTCCCTCCATCCCTATCTCTCTCGCTCTCTTAATCTCTCTCTCTCTTGATCTATCTCTCTATCTCTCCTACTCCCTCTCTACTTCTCTCTCGCCGCTCCTTTCCTCTCTCTCTCTCTCTCTCTCTCTCTCTCTCTCTCTCTCTCTCTCTCTCTCTCTCTCTCTCTCTCTCTCTCTCTCTCTCTCTCTCTCTCTCTCTCTCTCTCTCTCTCTCTCTCTCTCTCTCTCTCTCTCTCTCTCTCTCTCTCTCTCTCTCTCTCTCTCTCTCTCTCTCTCTCTCTCTCTCTCTTTCTCTCTCTCTCTCTCTCTTTCTCTCGCTCTCTCTCTCTCTTTCTCTATCTCTCTCTCTCTCTATCTCTCTCTCCATAGGGGTATAGTAGGTCAACTCTCAGGAGTTTTCCAGCCAGGTTGGAATAACGACTCTCGTGTTTCTGATCGTAGTTTTCCAGAATGGGAAGTGTTTTACTGTTAGTCCAGTTCACATCTCTGTGCATGCCAACGGACGTTAAGTGTATGTTTGCATGTGTACGTCTGCGGTTTCAACGTGTTGTTGTTCTAGGTAAACAGCTAGCCTACAAGTCTCAGTGTCTGTCTGTCTAACTGTCTGTCTAACCGTGTGTCTAACTGTCTGTCTAACCGTGTGTCTAACTGTCTGTCTGTCTGTCTGTCTAACTGTCTGTCTAACTGTCTGTCTGTCTAACCGTGTGTCTAACTGTGTGTCTAACTGCCTGTCTAACTGTCTGTCTGTCTGTCTGTCTGTCTGTCTGTCTGTCTGTCTGTCTGTCTGTCTGTCTGTCTAACTGTCAGTAGGTCTATCTAACTGTCTGTCTAACTGTCAGTAGGTCTATCTAACTGTCTGTCTGTCTGTGTAACTTTTTGTTTCCTCTTTTTCTGTCTCTCTCACATACGCGCACGTACAAACACACACGTACACACACGCAAGCACACGCACACACACACACACACACACACACACACACACACACACACACACACACACACACACACACACACACACACACACACACACACACACACACACACACACACACACACACACACACACACACACACACACACACACACACACACACACACACACACACACACACACACAGCTCAGCAGCTCCCAGTATTGGGACTCTCTGACAATGTATCTGACCCCGCTGTGATGCCAGCATGGAACTCTGATCTCATTGCCTTCAGTGTGTGTGTGTGAGCGAGAGAGATAGAAGAGAGAGGGAGAGGGAGAGGGAGAGGGAGAGGGAGAGGGAGAGGGAGAGAGAGGGAGAGGGAGAGAGAGAGGGAGGGAGAGAGAGGAAAGGAGAAATAGATAAATAAATCTCTAAGAGCTTTGCACACCAGGATGAAACCATTTTTTCCAATAATAATTTTTGTGTTTCTTCAAGCTTGCTTGTTGATCATTGCTAGACAGCCAGTTTCAAGTCTTGCCATAGATTTGCAAGCCAATTTGAGTCCAAACTGTAACTAGGCCATTCAGGAACATTCAATGTCGTCTTGGTAAGGAACTGTAGATTTGGCCTTGTGTTTTAGGTTATTGTCCTGCTGAAAGTTGAATTCATCTTACATTGTATGGTGTATGTTTGATTGTGTCTCTGGCCATTCCAATCTAACACCTCCTGAGGAGTCCAGAGGTGACAGGTAGAGAGGGATGGGAGAGTGAAAGATTGTCGAGGCAGAGACATGAAATAAATAAATCTCCTCTGTGAGCTTTGAGATGTGGCTGGCTGTTTTGATCTCTCTCTGGCAGAGTGATGAGGCTGAGGTACCTGCATTAGTGCATTAGCCAAAAGGCTGTCTTAGCCCAGGCAGCATTAGCCTGGCTGTATTAACACTTCAACGCAGTGCTGGTCAGTGGGAGGCCTGGGTGACACAGGGAGAATGAAGCAGAGAAGATGATTAGACTCTCCCTTCCTCTACCTCACCCTGGCTGTCTCCCCCGCCTCCCCCATGACCTCCCCCCTCTCCATCCACAGTATCTCTTTCCTCCTCACCTCCTTAGCTCTGGTGGGAAAATACTTGACCAGCAGGCCTTACTGAGTGTCGTCCTCTGTCTCCCATTTTTCTCCCCCTCAACTCCCCTTCATCTCTCCACCACCCTGTCAGGCCCACTGTGAGGAGCTTACAGGGGGCCACTGCCGCTGGGCCTCAGCTGTGGCAACGAGGTCTGGGAGAGGAGAGGAGAGGAGAGGAGAGGAGAGGAGAGGAGAGGAGAGGAGAGGAGAGGGGAGGGGAGGAGAGGAGAGGGGAGGAGAGGAGAGGAGAGGAGAGGAGAGGAGAGGAGAGGAGAGGAGAGGAGAGGAGAGGAGAGGAGAGGAGAGGAGAGGAGAGGAGAGGAGAGGAGAGGAGGACTATAGCAGGAGCCTGTCTCACACTAAGCTAATTGCCTGAGACCTGCTGGCCTGAGAGATAGCAGCACAGCCTGTCTTACCCAACTGTCTTTCAGGTAAACCTTTCTCATCATTTAGTCTCTAATGTAAGTTTTCTGACGCCTTTAGTGTATGATAGTGAGTATATGTGAGTGTGTGTGTTTGTGTGTCAGAGGTCTTTTAAAGGATGGTAGTGATTAGTGTCTGTGTGTGTGCACAGATGGTGTGTATGGTGAGTTGTTCCTCTGTATCTGCTCACACATATCTTCTCACAGGCCTCAGTGGATATTTACGACAGGAACTGGAGAGACAGGTCACATGCCAGGACAACGCAGGTCATATATATATATATATATACAGTGCATTCGGAATACATTCAGACCCCTTGACTTTTTCCACACGTTACTATGTCATATCCTTATTCAAAAATGTATTACATCGTTTTTCTTCCTTATCACTCTACACACAATACACCATAATGACAAAGCAAAAACAGGTTTTTAGACCTATTTGCAAATCTATAAAAAAATGAATACATAAATATTAATTTACATAAGTATTCAGACCCTTTACTCAGTACTTTGTTGAAGCACCTTTGGCAGTGGTTACAGATTCTAGTCTTCTTGGGTATGACGCTACAAGCTTGGCACACCTGTATTTGGGGAGATTTTCCCATTCTTCTCTGCAGATCCTCTCAAGCTCTGTCAGGTTGTATGTGGAGCATCGCTGCACAGCTATTTTCAGGTCTCTCAAGAGATGTACTTTGCTCCGTTCATCTTCCCCTCGATCCTGACTAGTTTTCCAGTCCCTGCCGCTAAAAACATCCACACAGCATGATGCTGCCACCACCATGCTTCACCGTAGGGATGGTGCCAGGTTTCCTCCAGACGTGACGCTTTGCATTCAGTCCAAAGAGGGCTCTGGCAGTGCTCCTCCTTGCACATAGGCGGAGGTAGCGGTCCTGCTGCTGGGTTGTTGCCCTCCTACGGCCTCCTCCACGTCTCCTGATGTACTGGCCTGTCTCCTGGTAGCGCCTCCATGCTCTGGACACTACGCTGACAGACACAGCAAACCTTCTTGCCACAGCTCGCATTGATGTGCCATCCTGGATGAGCTGCACTACCTGAGCCACTTGTGTGGGTTGTAGACTCCGTCTCATGCTACCACTAGAGTGAAAGCACCGCCAGCATTCAAAAGTGACCAAAACATCAGCCAGGAAGCATAGGAACTGAGAAGTGGTCTGTGGTCACCACCTGCAGAACCACTCCTTTATTGGGGGTGTCTTGCTAATTGCCTATAATTTCCACCTTTTGTCTATTCCATTTGCACAACAGCATGTGAAATATATTGTCAATCAGTGTTGCTTCCTAAGTGGACAGTTTGATTTCACAGAAGTGTGATTGACTTGGAGTTACATTGTGTTGTTTAAGTGTTCCCTTTATTTTTTTGAGCAGTGTACATGGGGTACCAGTACCAAGTCAATGATCAATCAAACAAATGTATTTATCAAGCCCTTCTTACATCAGCTGATGTCACAAAGTACTGTACACTAAACCCAGCCTAAAACCTCAAACAGCAGCAATACAAGTGTAGAAGCACGATGGCTAGGAAAAACTCCCTAGAAAGGCCAGAACCTAGGAAGAAACCTAGAGAGGAACCAGGCTATGAGGGGTGGCCAGTCCTCTTCTGGCTGTGCCGGGTGGAGAATATAACAGAACATGGCCAAGATGTTCAAATGTTCATAAATGACCAGCAGGGTCAAATAATAATAATCACAGTGGTTGTTGAGGGTGCAACAGGTCAGCACCTCAGGAGTAAATGTCAGTTTGCTTTTCATATCCGATCATTCCGAGTATCTCTTCTGCTCCTGCTGTCTCTAGAGAGTTGAAAACAGCAGGTCTGGGACAGGTAGCACGTCTGGTGAACAGGTCAGGTTTCCGCGGGCAGAACAGTTGAAACTGGAGCAGCAGCACAACCAGGTGGACTGGGGACAGCAAGGAGTCATCAGGCCAGGTATTCCTGAGGCATGGTTCTGGGGCTCACGTCCTCCAAGAGAGAGAAAGAAAGAAAGAAAGAAAGAAAGAGAGAAAGAAAGAAAGAAGGAGAGAAAGAAAGAGAGAAAAAGAGAGAAAAACTGGTTACCAGTACAGAGTCAATGATAACTTGGCTATATACACGGGGTACCAGTACAGAGTCAATGATAACCTGGCTATAAACACGGGGTACCAGTACAGAGTCAATGATAACTTGGCTATAAACACGGGGTACCAGTACAGAGTCAGTGATAACTTGGCTATAAACACGGGGTACCAGTACAGAGTCAGTGATAACTTGGCTATAAACACGGGGTACCAGTACAGAGTCAATGATAACTTGGCTATATACACGGGGTACCAGTACAGAGTCAGTGATAACTTGGCTATAAACACGGGGTACCAGTACAGAGTCAATGATAACTTGGCTATATACACGGGGTACCAGTACAGAGTCAATGATAATTTGGCTATATACACAGGGTACCAGTACAGAGTCAATTATAACTTGGCTATATACATGGGGTACCAGTACAGAGTCAATGATAACTTGGCTATAAACACGGGGTACCAGTACAGAGTCAATGATAACTTGGCTATATACACGGGGTACCAGTACAGAGTCAGTGATAACTTGGCTATAAACACGGGGTACCAGTACAAAGTCAATGATAACTTGGCTATAAACACGGGGTACCAGTACAGAGTCAATGATAACTTGGCTATATACACGGGGTACCAGTACAGAGTCAGTGATAACTTGGCTATAAACACGGGGTACCAGTACAAAGTCAATGATAACTTGGCTATAAACACGGGGTACCAGTACAGAGTCAATGATTACTTGGCTATATACACGGGGTACCAGTACAAAGTCAATGATAACTTGGCTATATACACGGGGTACCAGTACAGAGTCAGTGATAACTTGGCTATATACACGGGGTACCAGTACAGAGTCAGTGATAACTTGGCTATATACACGGGGCACCAGTACAGAGTCAGTGATAACTTGGCTATATACACGGGGTACCAGTACAGAGTCAGTGATAACTTGGCTATATACACGGGGTACCAGTACAAAGTCAATGATAACTTGGCTATAAACACGGGGTACCAGTACAGAGTCAGTGATAACTTGGCTATATACACGGGGTACCAGTACAGAGTCAATGATAACTTGGCTATAAACACGGGGTACCAGTACAGAGTCAATGATAACTTGGCTATATACACGGGGTACCAGTACAGAGTCAATGATAACTTGGCTATGTACACAGGGTACCAGTTCCGAGTCGATGTCCAGGGGTACGAGGTAATTGAGGTAGATATGTACAAAAAGCTAGGAATAAGTGACAGATAATAAACAGTACTAGCAGCGTATGTCATCAGTCAAAAAAGTTAGTGCAAAAAGGGTCAATGCAGAATTGTCGATTGTCCGGGTAACTATTTGGTTAACTATTTAACTAACTATTTAGCTGTCTTATGGCTTGGGGTCCTGAAGCTGTTCAGGGTCCTGTTGGTTCCAGACTTGGTGCATCGGTAACACTTGCTGTGCGGTAGCAGAGAGAACAGTCTACGACTTGGGTGGCTGGAGTCTTTGACAATTACACCACCTGGTATACTGGTCCTGGATGGCAGGAAGCTTGGCCCCAGTGATGTACTGGGCCCTCTGTAGTGCCTTGCGGTTGCGTGCCAAGGAGATGCCAGTCAAGATACTCTCAATGATGCAGCTGTAGAACTTTTTGAGGATCTGAGGGCCCATGTCAGCCTCGTCAATGTGAATGGGGGTGTGCTCGGCCCTCTGTTTTACTTTAGTCCGGTCAGCTCCTTTGTCTTGCTGATGTTGAGGGAGAGTTTGATGTTCTGGAAGCACACTGCCAGGTCTCATCATCGTCAGTGATCAGTCCTACCGCATTCGTGGCATCAGCAAACTGAATGATAGTGTTGGAGTTGTGCACGTAGTTCTAACAGGGAATACAGGAGGTGACTAGCCACTATGCCCTTAGGGGCCCCGTGTTGTTGCCTACCTTCACCACCTGCGGCGGCCCGTCAGAAAGTCCAGTATCCAGTTGCAAAAGGCAGGTGTTCAGTTCCAGGGTCCTTACTTTAGTGATTTGCTTGGAGGGCACTATGGTGTTGAATGCTGAGATGTAGTCAATGAACAGCGTTCTCGCATTGGTTTTCCTTTTATCCAAGTGGGAAAAGTCAGTGTGGAGTGCCATAGAGATTGCTTCGTATCTGATCTGTTGGGGCGTTGTGCGAATTGGAGTCGGTCCTGGGGATGATGGTGTTGATGTGAGCCATGACCAGCCTTTCAAAACATTTCATGGCTACGTTTGTGAGTGCTATGGGGCGATAGTCATTTAGACAGGTTACCTTTGCGTTCTTGGGCCAAGGTGTAGTTATTACAGACTGGGTCAGGGGAGGTTTAAAATATCAGTGAAGACACTTGCCAGCTGGTCTGCGCATGCTCTGAGTACGCGTCCTAGTAATCCTTCTAGCCCTGAGGCCTTGGTCTTACTCACATCTGGCCCTGTTAAAAGGTCTTTCTCACATCGACTATGGAAGGCGTGATCACACAGTCGTCTGGTACAGCTGGTGCTCTCATGCATGGTTCAATGTTGCTTAAGTGATTATAGAAGGTACTTAGCTCATCTGGAAGGGTTGTGTCACTGGGCTGCTCGCAGCTGGGTTTCCCTTTATACTCCGTGATAGTTTACATTCCTTGCCACATCCGACAAGCATCAGTGCCGGTGTATTAGGATTCGATCTTAGTCGTCCATGCACTTATTAATGAAGCCGGTGACTGATGTTGTAAACTCCTCAATTCCATCAGGTAAATCCCAGAATATATTCCAGTCTGTGCTAGGAAAACAGTCCTGTAGCTTAGCATCTGCTTCATTGGACCATATTGAGCGCATCACTGGTACTTTCTGTTAGAGTTGTTGCTTCTAAGCAGGAATCAAGAGTATAGAGTTATGGTCAGATTTGACAAATGGAGGGCGAGCTTTGTAAGGTGATCCAGAGTTTTTCCGCCTCTAGTTGCACTGGTGACATCCTGGTAGAAATTAGATAAGACGGAATTCAGTTGTCCTGAATTAAAATCACCGGCAACTAGAAGTTCCTATTCTGGATTCTTTTCTTGTTTGCTTATGGCCCAATACAGTTTGTTGAGTGCAGTCTTAGTGCCAGCATCGGTTTGTGGTGGTAAATAGACAACTACAAAAAAAATGTAGATGAAAACATTTTTGGTAAATAGTATGGTCTGCAGCTTATCGTGAGGTATTCTAACTCAGGCGAGCAGAACCTCAAGACTTCCTTAATATTAGAGATCACACACCAGCTTTTATTAAACACTCACCTCCCCCCTTGAGCTTATCTAACGCTGTCATTCTGTCCTGATGATGCATAGAAAAACCAGCTAGATGTATTATATTCACGTCCTTATTCACACACGACTCCGAGAAACATAGGATATTACAGTTGTTCAGGTCCTGTTGATAGGATAGCCTTGAACAGAGCTCATCCAGTTAGTTCTCCAGTGATTTGTACGTTCACCAATAGAATGGAGGGTAGAGGCAGTTCATGTACTCGCCGACATAGTTTTGTCAGGGTGCCTGCAGGTCGGCCTCTCTTATGCCACCTTTTTCTTTTTCGGGTCTCTGGGATCAGGGCCTGGTCCGGGGTGAGCAGTACGTCCTCTGACTCCGACTTGTTGAAGTGCAAATCTTCATCCAAATAGAGGTGTGTGATTACTGTTCTGATGTCCAGAAGCACTTTTTGGTCATAGGAAATGATGGCAGAAACATTATGAACAAAACATTTGAGATCAGCGAAAAAAACACAAAATAAAGTTAGTGAGAAGCCCATAAAACGTCTGCTTTCCATTGCAGCGCCGTTCTCACGGCTGTGGGACAGGCTGGGAACTGGGACAGGCTGGGAACTGGGACAGGCTGGGAACTGGGACAGGCTGGGAACTGGGACAGGCTGGGAACTGCGACAGGCTGGGAACTGGGACAGGACCAACATGCCCTCCGGATATCTCTGAGACGCTGGGAGAAGCCACACGCATGCACGTACACACGTACACAGACACACACACACACGCATGCACGTCCACACACACACATACACGCGCACACACATGCACGTACACACGCACACAGACACACACACACACATGCACGTCCACACGCACACAGACACACACACACACACATGCACGTACACACGCACACAGACACACACACACACATGCACGTCCACACGCACACAGACACACACACACACATGCACGTACACACGCACACAGACACACACACACACACATGCACGTCCACACGCACACAGACACACACACACACACATGCACGTACACACGCACACAGACACACACACACACATGCACGTCCACACGCACACAGACACACACACACACACATGCACGTACACACGCACACAGACACACACACACACATGCACGTACACACGCACACAGACACAGACACACACACATGCACGTACACACGCACACAGACACACACACACACACATGCACGTCCACACGCACACAGACACACACACACACACATGCACGTACACACGCACACAGACACACACACACACACATGCATGTCCACACGCACACAGACACACACACACACACACACATGCACGTACACACGCACACAGACACACACACACACATGCACGTACACACACACACATACACGCGCACACACATGCACGTCCACACGCACACAGACACACACACACACATGCACGTACACACACACACATACACGCGCACACACATGCACGTACACACGCACACACACACAAAGACACACATGCACGTACACACACACACATACACGCACACACACATGCACGTACACACGCACACACACACACAGACACACATGCACGTTCACACACACACACACATGCACGTACACACACACACATACATGCGCACACACATGCACGTACACACACACACACACACACAGACACACATGCACGTCCACACGCACACACACACACACACACACAGTAAGAACATGTCTGTTCTGCTCTTTCTATTTCCTTCCCATGTAAGGTAAACTCCTCGAACTAAAACAGCCTGCTTCTCTGGTTCCCCAATGGTTATGTAGGCCGGTGTGTGTGTGTGTGTGTGTGTGTGTGTGTGTGTGTGTGTGTGTGTGTGTGTGTGTGTGTGTGTGTGTGTGTGTGTGTGTGTGTGTGTGTGTGTGTGTGTGTGTGTGTGTGTGTGTGTGTGTGTGTGTGTGTGTGTGTGTGTGTGTGTGTGTGTGTGTGTGTGTGTGTGTGTGTGTGTTTGCCAGCTCCACTAGGCCAGTGTATATAGCCAGTGGCTGTAGTTTAAGGCAGAGTCAGGGCTAGGGGGAAACAGGCAGGTTACAGTGAATAAAGTCACTAGAAGGGGACTGCCGTTCATAGCAGACAAAGTGTTTGCCCAAAAGACTAACACACTACCCTCATCCAACCCTTGAGCGCTCTCTCTCTCTCTCTCTCTCTCTCTCTCTCTCTCTCTCTCTCTCTCTCTCTCAATTCAATTCAATTCAATTCAAGGGGCTTTATTGGCATGGGAAACATGTGTTAACATTGCCAAAGCAAGTGAGGTAGGTAATATACAAAAGTCAAATAAACAATAAAAATGAACAGTAAACATTACACATACAGAAGTTTCAAAACAATAAAGACATTACAAATGTCATATTATATATATGCAGTGTTGTAACAATGTACAAATGGTTAAAGCACACAAGTTAAAATAAATAAACATAAATATGGGTTGTATTTACAGTGGTGTTTGTTCTTCACTGGTTGCCCTTTTCTTGTGGCAACAGGTCACAAATCTTGCTGCTGTGATGGCACACTGTGGAATTTCACCCAGTAGATATGGGAGTTTATCAAAATTGGATTTGTTTTCGAATTCTTTGTGGATCTGTGTAATCTGAGGGAAATATGTCTCTCTAATATGGTCATACATTGGGCAGGAGGTTAGGAAGTGCAGCTCAGTTTCCACCTCATTTTGTGGGCAGTGTGCACATAGCCTGTCTTCTCTTGAGAGCCATGTCTGCCTACGGCGGCCTTTCTCAATAGCAAGGCTATGCTCACTGAGTCTGTACATAGTCAAAGCTTTCCTTAAGTTTGGGTCAGTCACAGTGGTCAGGTATTCTGCCACTGTGTACTCTCTGTTTAGGGCCAAATAGCATTCTAGTTTGCTCTGTTTTTTTGTTAATTCTTTCCAATGTGTCAAGTAATTATCTTTTTGTTTTCTCATGATTTGGTTGGGTCTAATTGTGCTGTTGTCCTGGGGCTCTGTGGGGTGTGTTTGTGTTTGTGAACAGAGCCCTAGGACCAGCTTGCTTAGGGGACTCTTCTCCAGGTTCATCTCTCTGTAGGTGATGGCTTTGTTATGGAAGGTTTGGGAATCGCTTCCTTTTAGGTGGTTGTAGAATTGAACGGCTCTTTTCTGGATTTTGATAATTAGTGGGTATCGGCCTAATTCTGCTCTGCATGCATTATTTGGTGTTCTACGTTGTACACGGAGGATATTTTTGCAGAATTCTGCATGCAGAGTCTCAATTTGGTGTTTGTCCCATTTTGTGAAATCTTGGTTGGTGAGCGGACCCCAGACCTCACAACCATAAAGGGCAATGGGCTCTATGACTGATTCAAGTATTTTTAGCCAGATCCTAATTGGTATGTTGAAATTTATGTTCCTTTTGATGGCATAGAAGGCCCTTCTTGCCTTGTCTCTCAGATCGTTCACAGCTTTGTGGAAGTTACCTGTGGTGCTGATGTTTAGGCCGAGGTATGTATAGTTTTTTGTGTGCTCTAGGGCAACGGTGTCTAGATGGAATTTGTGGTCCTGGTGACTGGACCTTTTTTGGAACACCATTATTTTGGTCTTACTGAGATTTACTGTCAGGGCCCAGGTCTGACAGAATCTGTGCAGAAGATCTAGGTGCTGCTGTAGGCCCTCCTTGGTTGGTGACAGAAGCACCAGATCATCAGCAAACAGTAGACATTTGACTTCGGATTCTAGTAGGGTGAGACCGGGTGCTGCAGACTGTTCTAGTGCCCGCGCCAATTCGTTGATATATATGTTGAAGAGGGTGGGGCTTAAGCTGCATCCCTGTCTCACCCCACGACCCTGTGTGAAGAAATGTGTGTGTTTTTTGCCAATTTTAACCGCACACTTGTTGTTTGTGTACATGGATTTTATAATGTCGTATGTTTTACCCCCAACACCACTTTCCATCAATTTGTATAGCAGACCCTCATGCCAAATTGAGTCGAAGGCTTTTTTGAAATCAACAAAGCATGAGAAGACTTTGCCTTTGTTTTGGTTTGTTTGGTTGTCAATTAGGGTGTGTAGGGTGAATACATGGTCTGTTGTACGGTAATTTGGTAAAAAGCCAATTTGACATTTGCTCAGTACATTGTTTTCATTGAGGAAATGTACGAGTCTGCTGTTAATGATAATGCAGAGTATTTTCCCAAGGTTACTGTTGACGCATATTCCACGGTAGTTATTGGGGTCAAATTTGTCTCCACTTTTGTGGATTGGGGTGATCAGTCCTTGGTTCCAAATATTGGGGAAGATGCCAGAGCTAAGGACGATGTTAAAGAGTTTTAGTATAGCCAATTGGAATTTGTTGTCTGTATATTTGATCATTTCATTAAGGATACCATCAACACCACAGGCCTTTTTGGGTTTGAGGGTTTTTATTTTGTCCTGTAACTCATTCAAGGTAATTGGAGAATCCAATGGGTTCTGGTAGTCTTTAATAGTTGATTCTAGGATTTGTATTTGATCATGTATATGTTTTTGTTCTTTATTCTTTGTTATAGAGCCAAAAAGATTGGAGAAGTGGTTTACCCATACATCTCCATTTTGGATAGATAATTCTTCGTGTTGTTGTTTGTTTAGTGTTTTCCAATTTTCCCAGAATTGGTTAGAGTCTATGGAGTCTTCAATTACATTGAGCTGATTTCTGACGTGCTGTTCCTTCTTTTTCCGTAGTGTATTTCTGTATTGTTTTAGTGATTCGCCATAGTGAAGGCGTAGACTCAGGTTTTCCGGGTCTCTATGTTTTTGGTTGGACAGGTTCCTCAATTTATTTCTTAGATTTTTGCATTCTTTATCAAACCATTTGTCATTGTTGTTCATTTTCTTCGGTTTTCTATTTGAGATTTTTAGATTTGATAGGGAAGCTGAGAGGTCAAATATACTGTTAAGATTTTCTACTGCCAAGTTTACACCTTCACTATTGCAGTGGAACATTTTACCCAGGAAGTTGTCTAAAAGGGATTGAATTTGCTGTTGCCTAATTGTTTTTTGGTAGGTTTCCAAACTGCATTCCTTCCATCTATAGCATTTCTTAATGTTACTCAGTTCCTTTGGCTTTGATGCCTCATGATTGATTCTCCCGCTCTCCCTCTCCCTCCCTCTCTCTCTCTCCCTCTCTCTCTCTCTCTCTCTCTCTCTCTCTCTCTCTCTCTCTCTCTCTCTCTCTCTCTCTCTCTCTCTCTCTCTCGCAGTGCATGCTGGGTGTTTTTGGAGTTTGAGTGTTTGGTGTGGAAAGCTCTATCCTAACTAACTTTCTTGATTCTTTTCTTTACATGTTATTTTCTATGGTGGAGGGTTAATGCAATATTTGTTTTAGCGGTATCCAAAGTTTTTTTTCAAAGTTAGGGTGGAAGAGGACAGAGAAACGTTCCTGGGTTTTTGAAGTTGTGGTGTGCGCGATGGCTTCTCAGCCTAGCGCGGAGGAGACGCTGTCTATACAGCATGGATTCAGGTGTGTTCCTGAGAACGGAGTTAAGGTGGAGGAGGTTCTGCTCGCGGTCGGTGAACAGGTAGGAGCTGAGTTTATACATTCTGCTTCTAGAATGAACAAAGCTGTGGTTGTGTTCATGAAAAGGGCTAATTTGGTCGGTAGGCTAATTGCTAGCGGAATATTTGTAAGGGATGTGTTGGTGTCAATTTCACCTCTCTCTACCCCTTCAACAAGAGTTGTAGTGGCAAATTTGCCTCCGTTTATTACGGATGATCAAATTAGGAAAGAGCTGAGTCGTTTTGGTAAGTTTGCTAGCGGTTTCCGTGTACTGTCAGCAGGGTTTCAGGCAGATGCCGTTAAACACGTTGTTTCGTTCCGGAGGCAAGTGTTTATGTTTCTGAACAACAACGAGCAACAGCTAAATGTGCACTTTAAAGTGAGACATGGGGAGGGGCTCTATGCAGGTTTTGCCAGCACAGATAGTCTACGGTGTTTTGAATGTGGGGATTTGGGGCACAAGAGTTTTGCGTGCCCACATAAAGGCCGTAGACAAGGTGAGGATACAAGCGCAAATGGGGGAAATCGAGGTCAAAATGCAGGGGGTAAGGAGATGCAGACAGCAGAGGCTGGGCCTAGTCAGTCTAGAGATGGTAGGGTAGTGGAGGCTGGGTCTAGTCAGGCTAGAGATGGTGGAGAAGCAGAGGCTGGGTCTAGTCAGGCTAGAGATGGTGGGGAAGCACAGGCTGGGTCTAGTCAGGCTAGAGATGGTGGGGTAGCTGAGGCTGGGCCTAGTTATGCTATGGAGGGTGGTGTAGAGGGTGCTGGGTCTAGGCAGGCTATGGATGGTGGTATAGCAGAGGCTGAGTCTAGTCAAGCTATGGATGGTGGGGTAGCTGAGGCTGGCCCAAGTCATGCTATGGAGGGTGGTGTAGATGATGCTGGGCCGAGTCATGCTATGGAGGGTGGTGCAGATGATGCTGGGCCGAGTCATGCTATGGAGGGTGGTGTAGATGATACTGGGTCTAGTCAGGTTATTCTAGTGGATGAGGAGAGTATAGTGGGGAAGTGTAAGAGATTAGGGGGGGAGGAGGAGGGTGTCAAGAGGAAAAGGAAAAAGGGTGTGGACAAAGGCACCATGGAAATGTTGCCTGTTGCTGTGGGTGAGGCCCTAACCAGAGAGAAAGGGCAGGTGGTCAGGGTGGGAGATAGAGAAGAGGAGGAAAGTGAGTCTGAGGAAGAGGATGAGGAGTTATTTTTTTCAGACTCCTCTTCAATTGGCCCGGAGCTGACAGCCAGTCAACCAGAGGGGTCTAAGTACACGTTGAGAGAACTGACAAGGTTCCTGAATGAGACTAAGGGGAAAAAAGTTAATCTTGAGGCTTTTTTTCCTGATTCTAGAAAGTTTGTAAGATCAGTACAACATGCTATGAGAAATGAGGGGCATGGTGTCCTCTCACCCAAGAAACGGTTTAGGTTGAGGAAGTGGGTCACAACAGTGCGTAAAGGTTTACCTTCAGACACTGTTTAAATGTTTAATTTCTTACTGACACTGGGGCTTTTTGAGCTTTCCTATTGGTCTATTTCTCTGCTGGCTTTTCTCCCACTTCTTATGGAGACTCTTTGGGTAGGCTCGCTTAATATAAATGGTGCCAGAGATGCGGGAAAGAGGAGTGTGTTGGGTGAATATGTAAAACAAAAGAAAGTACAGGTGTTGTTTCTGCAGGAGACGCATAGTGATGTGGTGAATGAAGTTGATTGGGGGCTCTGGTGGAAAGGGGCAAGTGTGTTGAGCCATGGGACAAATCTTAGTGCAGGGGTGGCAGTCCTTTTTGCACCGGGTCTGGCTGTAAAAATTTGCTCCTCAAAGGAGGTGTGTAGGGGCAGGTTGCTTGTTGTTAAAGCAGAGATTAACAACATGGGTTTTGTCTTTATAAATGTGTATGCGCCTAACACAGGGAGAGAAAGAGGGGTTCTATTTGGGAGTCTTAGACAGGAACTCTCACAAGTAGCGCCTGAGGAGACGCTGGTGATCGGAGGTGACTGGAACTGTACAATGGATTTTACAAAAGACAGAAATGGGGAAGAGCCTCATTCAGTGTCAGTGGGAGTGTTAAGGGACATCTTTAATCAGTTTGACCTAGTGGATGTTTGGAGAACTAAACATCCAAACACAAGACAGTATACGTGGGTGAAGGTTTTTGGGGCTAGGGTGAGTGCAGCTCGACTTGATCGTTTTTACATGTCCAGGAATCAGAGCAATAGGCTGCTGGGTGCTACCATTCTCCCAGTGGGGTTTTCGGATCACCACATAACCATGGCTCGGCTGTCTATTTCACCAGGGCCCCGGCAGGCATCTTATTGGAAGTTCAATGTAAAGCTCTTACAAGATGCCACTTTTTGCTCAGGTTTCCAGACTTTTTGGGAAAGATGGGGGCAGCGAAGAGAGGAGTATGAGTCTCTGAGTCAATGGTGGGATGTGGGGAAAGTGCAAATTCGGCTTTTCTGTCAACAGTACACAGCTCTCTCATCCTCAGAGGCTAGGAGGGTATTGGGGGAACTAGAGCGGTGTATTAGTGAGATGGAGGTAGAGATGGTGGGGCAAGGCAATGTAGGCCTCCAGGCTAACTTAGCCGAATTACGTAGGGACCTGGGTAGTTTTTTCCAGGTTAAAGCAAAGGGAGCACTTGTAAGAGCTAGGTTCTCCATGCTAAAGGAGATGGATGCTCCCAGCTCCTTCTTCTTTGGTTTGGAAAGACAGAGCAGTGAAGCCAAGGGTATGCATTGTCTACGGCTGTCTGATGGGCGGGTGACCTCTGTGGTGGGGGAGATGCGGGAGCGGACTGTGGAGTTTTATACTGAATTGTATAGGGCAGAAATGTGTGATCCTATGTGTGCTCAGGTCTTGTTCGCAGGACTCCCTAAGCTCTCTCGGGCACAGAGGGATGAAATGGACATTCCTCTGTTGTCACATGAACTGGCAGAGGCCGTAACCCAGATGTCCCCCGGTCGTGCACCCGGGGTCGATGGACTTCCAGTGGAGTTTTACAAAAAATTCTGGGGAACTATTGGACAGGATTTCTTTTGCGTGTTGCGTGAATGCGTCGAGGTAGGAGAGTTGCCGATGAGCTGCCGTCGGGCGGCACTGACTCTCCTGCCCAAAAAAGGGGACTTGTGTGAACTTAAGAACTGGAGGCCTGTGGCATTACTCTGTGCGGACTATAAGATATTTGCCAAGGTCCTCTCTAACAGACTGAAGTCCCATCTGGACTCTATAATACACAAGGACCAGACATATTGTGTACCGGGACGCTCAATCACGGACAACTTGTTCTTGATTAGGGACATGTTGGACTTGTCGAGAGGTTCTAATGTGAACTTTGGGCTGGTCTCTTTAGATCAAGAGAAGGCTTTTGATAGAGTGGATCATGAGTATCTGTTTAATGTGATGTCTGTGTTTGGGTTTGGGAAGAGCTTTGTGAACTGTGTGAAGCTGTTGTATGCTGGGGCGTCATGTATGGTTAAGGTGGGAGGGGCGCTCAGTAGGCCTGTCTGGGTGAGACGGGGCATTAGACAAGGATGCCCTCTATCTGGGCAGCTGTACACACTAGCCATTGAGCCTTTTTTAGGACTGCTACGCAGGAGACTGCGGGGAGTGTGCTGGACAGGCATGGAGGTGGTGACAGGAATAGCAGTCTCAGCATATGCAGATGATGTTTCTGTGATGGTCAGGGATGGGCAAGATATGCAGGAGCTAGAGACCAGTCTGAAGGTGTACGAGGGAGCTTCATCAGCTAAGGTAAACTGGGGAAAGAGCAAAGCTCTGTTATGTGGGGCATGGGGGGATAGGGCTCCTCCTCTGCTTCCAGGGGGTTTGCAGTGGGGTTGTGAAGGGCTTAAAGTGTTGGGGGTGTACCTGGGCTCGGAGAGGTGGGTCAGCAAGAACTGGGAGGGGCTGTCACAGGCAGTGGTGTCAAGACTGGCCAGGTGGAGGTGGCTCCTGTCCCAAGTGTCATATAGAGGGAGGGTGCTGATAATCAACAACCTGGTGGCATCTTCCTTGTGGCATAAACTGGCTGTCCTCAACCCCCCCGCCGGTCTGCTTGCAGACCTGCAACGCAAGCTGGTGGACTTCTTTTGGTCGGGCCATCACTGGCTGAAGGCAGCAGTGTTGTACATGACCGTCCACGAAGGAGGACAGGGCCTGGTGGAACTGGAGAGCAGGATGGCTGCTTTCCGGCTAAAGGCGGTGCAGAGACTGCTGTACCATACTGATGTTGGCTGGAGGGAACCAGCATGCGCGCTGCTGAGGAGAGCTGGCGGATTAGGGTTGGACCGGCAGCTGTTCCTCATGAAGCTGGAGAGGCTGAGTACAGCAGGTCTCTCAGAGTTTTACTCTGCGGTGCTGAGGGCCTGGCAGCTGCTAAGGCCCACACGAGAAGGGGGTGTGGAGCCTGGGCAGTGGGTGTGGGAGGAGCCTATTTTCCACAACCCAGCCATCCCTTTGAGATCGGTTCAGTCGGCCACCCTGCAGAGGCAACTGATGGCAGGGGGTTTACAAAGGCTAGGTGACCTGAGACTGCTGGGAGAGGAGGGGTGGAAAACCCCGGAGGTCTTGGCGCAACAAACAGGAATAACGTCTCTTAGGCTGCTGGAGAGATTCCTGGAGGAGGTCCAGGAGGCACTGTCTGAGCCGGTAAGGGGGGTGTTTGAGAGGCCAAAGGGAGAGGGGCCACCAATGTTTCCGCCACTGCAGGTGACGGCAGAGACTGGAGACTGGCAAGGGGGTCTGGAGGACTTGTTAGATTTTAACACTCCGAGCCTGGGGGAGTTTGAGGGGGTGGGAGGTAAAGCCCTCTACAACCTCTGCGTTAAGGTTAGGAACATTAGAAGCCTAACAGGAGTGAAGGCACATCAGTGGCAGGGGGTATGTGGGGCGGAGAGTATGGTGGGTTTTAGATGGAGGGCGCTCTACAAACCCCCAGTACCAAAGAGGTCAGGGGACCTCCAGTGGAGGGTTCTTCATGGAGCCCTGGCCACTAACAGCTGGTTGGCACGGGTTGATCCGGGAATTGGGCAGGGGTGTCCTTTCTGTCAAATGAAAGAAACTGTGATTCATGTGTTTTCTGTGTGCACCAGGTTAATGCCTTTAATGTCTCTGTTGGAATGTCTGTGTGACAGGTTGGGGGTGGTTTTTGCTGTTGGGATGTTTATAATGGGATACAGGTATTCGAGTAAGGAGAAAGAAAAATGTGTTTTGTTGAATTTTCTGTTTGCTCAGGCAAAATTAGCTATTTGGCTAACAAGGAGAAACAGGGTCAAAGGTGGGGGGATAACAGACCCTTTACTACTGTTTAATGGGATGGTCTCTGCGCGCCTTAGGGTTGAGTTTGAGTTCTATAAACTGATCAAATGTGTGGAGATGTTTGAGGAGATATGGTGTGTTGGGGGGGCTGTCTGTATTGCTGGGGAAGATGTTTTGGATATACGGTTGTAGGAGAGGGTATTGTTTTTGTGTATGGTGATGGTGGTTTGTATCATGTGGTAGATGGAAAGGTGAGTATGGTACATGTATGCAGTACAGGATATATTTTTGTTTTTTTATTTTAGGGGGGGGTGAGTTTTAAATGAAATGAGAATGTTTCAATAAAGAAAGACAAAAAGTCAAAAAGTCTCTCTCTCTCTCTCTCTCTCTCTCTCTCTCTCTCTCTCTCTCTCTCTCTCTCTCTCTCTCTCTCTCTCTCTCTCTCTCTCTCTCTCTCTCTCTCTCTCTCTCTCTCTCTCTCTCTCTCTCTCTCTCTCTCTCTCTCTCTCTCTCTCTCTCTCTCTCTCTCTCTCTCTCTCTCTCTCTCTCTCTCTCTTTCTTAAAGGACGTGTTATATCACAACCTTGCTTACATTGTAAGGATAATTGTGTTTGAGTTATTACACTGGGTTACTATCACAGTATTCAGCCTGTAGATAAGAACCCTCTGATATCATCTGACTGTTATATTGTACATTAAACGATAAGAGGTGAGAACCCTCTGATATCATCTGACTGTTATATTGTACCTTAACTTGTCTCCATTGCACCACTGACAAGTCCAACAATTTTCTCTCATTTAGAAATAACTGATGTTACCATGGAGACGATTTACCTTCTGGCACTTGCTGTGTCTTCACCTTCCTGCATTTAGAAACCTGCAAGATGTCGATATTCACTATCTGTGCTGGTTCACAGTATCTTCCTGCCTTTAGACACACTTGTCTATTTCTCTCTCTCACTCAGTCAGCTCTCACCATCTCTTCTTATCTGTCTCAGAGAAAAAGTTGAGGTGTTGGTTTTCTTAGAGAAATAAGACTTGTAAGTTCAGTGTTGAGTAAGCTATCTTAGTCTGTAGCCAGCTGAGATTGTTGGTCTAACGCTTTTGAGACAGTGACAGGCCAGTAGATGCTTTCTAAAGACCGGGCCTCAACAACGACTGAGAGGATCTTAACACACTGATGGTTCAATCTGAGAGACATCTCCGTTAAGGACAAGTGAATAACATGTAGAAGTTATGGTGAATGGTAAAAAAAAAAGCAATTACCATTCTATTGTTCTTTTCATTTTCTATTTTTATTCCCGACTATCTCTCTCTCTCCTTCCGAGTTCTCAGCTGACCCGCTGCTTTCACAGTTCTTTCATTCAGGGAGAATTTAACATTATAGCAACATAACATATGGCTGTTCATAATACATCATATACATTCAGAGTTTAGCCAGCCAGCCCAGAGACCAGAGATGTCAATCTCCAGGCTAGTTTTCCAGAAACCTCTTTGTGACATGGTTAAAGAGGATGTCCCAATACTGTTCCCATCACCCTCTCCTTCTCCTCCGTTCCTCCGTTCCAACACCTCCCCCGTCCCTGTCCCTAGAGAAAAGCATGCCCTTTGCACAGTAGTTGCCGTTTCCACGACACCAATTGTTTCCTGGTTGCTAGGCGATGGCTGGGACCTTGTTTGGTCACCATGGTTACGAGGGAGGCCTGGGCATTTAGTTAGGGGTCAGGCGTGACAGAGGTGGCATAATGTGTGTGTGTGTTTGTTGAGGGGTCAGGCGTGACAGACACAGGACAATAGAGACGGGTGTGATCGTTCCCTCCTCTGTCATTTATAAGACAATTCACTCCCCCGTTCCCTCTTTTTAACTCTCCCTCTTTTGCTCTCACTTTCACTCACCCACTACCTCTCTTTCACTCACCCACTCCCTCTCTTTCACTCACCCACTCCCTCTCTTTCACTCACCCACTCCCTCTCTTTCACTCACCCACTCCCTCTCTTTCACTCACCCACTCCCTCTCTTTCACCCACCCACTCCCTCTCTTTCACTTACCCACTCCCTCCTCTCTTTCACTCACCCACTCACTCTCTTTCACTTACCCACTCCCTCTCTTTCACTCACCCACTCCCTCTCTTTCACTCACCCACTACCTCTCTTTCACTCACCCACTCCCTCTCTTTCACTTACCCACTCCCTCTCTTTCACTCACCCACTCCCTCTCGTTCACTTACCCACTCCCTCTCTTTCACTCACCCACTCCCTCTCTTTCACTCACCCACTCCCTCTCTTTCACTCACCCACTCCCTCTCGTTCACTTACCCACTCCCTCTCTTTCACTCACCCACTCCCTCTCTTTCACTCACCCACTCCCTCTCTTTCACTCACCCACTCCCTCTCTTTCACTCACCCACTCCCTCTCTTTCACTCACCCACTCCCTCTCTTTCACTCACCCACTCCCTCTCGTTCACTTACCCACTCCCGCTCTCTTGGCAGGCAAAGCCTGGAAGCAAGCAGAGGGGATGTCAATCAGAGGGGTTAAATAGAGGAGGAAGAAAGAGGGAGAGAAAGAAAGGGAGGGTCCTTGTACAATTACGAGAGCGGTTAGTCTCTTTATCTCTCCGAGTCAGGCTGAATGTTCCAGATAGACATTTCATGAATAGAGTATAATGTATAAACCTGTACACATGTTTCATTGATTAGAACCTATGCTTTCTCTCTCCGCATCTCTCTCTTCCTCCAATCCCTTCTCTATCCCTCCCTTTCTTCCTCTCTGCTCCGGTCTCACTACGGGAGTCTCTTTGTCTTCTCTCCTGGATTCCCATCTTCAGAGGTCAGTCTGGCTGTGACTGGCCTAGGCTTGGAGTACACTGGAGTGGTCAGTCTGGCTGTGACTGGCCTAGGCTTGGAGTACACTGGAGTGGTCAGTCTGGCTGTGACTGGCCTAGGCTTGGAGTACACTGGAGTGGTCAGTCTGGCTGTGACTGGCCTAGGCTTGGAGTACACTGGAGTGGTCAGTCTGGCTGTGACTGGCCTAGGCTTGGAGTACACTGGAGTGGTCAGTCTGGCTGTGACTGGCCTAGGCTTGGAATACACTGGAGTGGTCAGACTGGCTGTGACTGGCCTACGCTTGGAGTACACTGGAGTGGTCAGACTGGCTGTGACTGGCCTAGGCTTGGAGTACACTGGAGTGGTCAGACTGGCTGTGACTGGCCTAGGCTTAGAGTACACTGGAGTGGTCAGTCTGGCTGTGACTGGCCTAGGCTTGGAGTACACTGGAGTGGTCAGTCTGGCTGTGACTGGCCTAGGCTTGGAGTACACTGGAGTGGTTTTCACAGTCACATGCACACACACCAATTACACCTCCGTTTTCTAATGTGGAGATAGCAGGCAGAGAGAAAGAACGAGTGCTAGAGACAAGAAAAAACAGATGGAGGGATGTTTTGGGAAAATGACCTTTTATTCAAATGAGACTTACAAAACCCTTCGTCCCTCTATAGCTCTGGTGGTCTCCCGCTCTCCCTCTGCCTCTCTCTCTCTCCCTCTCTCTCTCTCTCTCTCTCTCTCTCTCTCTCTCTCTCTCTCTCTCTCTCTCTCTCTCTCTCTCTCTCTCTCTCTCTCTCTCTCTCTCTCTCTCTCTCTCCCTTTCTCTCTCTCCCTTTCTCTCTCTCCCTTTCTCTCTCTCCCTTTCTCTCTCCCTCTCTCTCTCTCCCTTTCTCTCTCCCTCTCTCTCAGCTCACTCTCTCTCTCTCTCTCTTTCTCTATACCTCTATCTCTCTACCTCTCTCTCTCTCTCTCTCTCTCTCTCTCTCTCCCTTTCTCTCTCTCTACCTCTCAATTCAATTCAATTTTTCAATTCAAGGGGCTTTATTGGCATGGGAAACATGTGTTAACATTGCCAAAGCAAGTGAGGTAGATATTATACAAAAGTGAAATAAACAATACAAATTAACAGTAAACATTACACATACAGAAGTTTCAAAACAATAAAGACATTACAAATGTTATATTATATATATACAGTGTTGTAACAATGTACAAATGGTTAAAGCACACAAGTTAAAATAAATAAGCATAAATATGGGTTGTATTTACAATGGTGTTTGTTCTTCACTGGTTGCCCTTTTCTTGTGGCAACAGGTCACAAATCTTGCTGCTGTGATGGCACACTGTGGAATTTCTCCCAGTAGATATGGGAGTTTATCAAAATTGGATTTGTTTTCAAATTCTTTGTGGATCTGTGTAATCTGAGGGAAATATGTCTCTCTAATATGGTCATACATTGGGCAGGAGGTTAGGAAGTGCAGCTCAGTTTCCACCTCATTTTGTGGGCAGTGTGCACATAGCCTGTCTTCTCTTGAGAGCCATGTCTGCCTACGGCGGCCTTTCTCAATAGCAAGGCTATGCTCACTGAGTCTGTACATAGTCAAAGCTTTCCTTAAGTTTGGGTCAGTCACAGTGGTCAGGTATTCTGCCACTGTGTACTCTCTGTTTAGGGCCAAATAGCATTCTAGTTTGCTCAGTTTTTTTGTTAATTCTTTCCAATGTGTCAAGTAATTATCTTTTTGTTTTCTCATGATTTGGTTGGGTCTAATTGTGCTGTTGTCCTGGGGCTCTGTGGGGTGTGTTTGTGTTTGTGAACAGAGCCCTAGGACCAGCTTGCTTAGGGGACTCTTCTCCAGGTTCATCTCTCTGTAGGTGATGGCTTTGTTATGGAAGGTTTGGGAATCGCTTCCTTTTAGGTGGTTGTAGAATTTAACGGCTCTTTTCTGGATTTTCATAATTAGTGGGTATCTGCCTAATTCTGCTCTACATGCATTATTTGGTGTTCTACGTTGTACACGGAGGATATTTTTGCAGAATTCTGCATGCAGAGTCTCAATTTGGTGTTTGTCCCATTTTGTGAAATCTTGGTTGGTGAGCGGACCCCAGACCTCACAACCATAAAGGGCAATGGGCTCTATGACTGATTCAAGTATTTTTAGCCAGATCCTAATTGGTATGTTGAAATTTATGTTCCTTTTGATGGCATAGAAGGCCCTTCTTGCCTTGTCTCTCAGATCGTTCACAGCTTTGTGGAAGTTACCTGTGGTGCTGATGTTTAGGCCGAGGTACAGTATGTATAGTTTTTTGTGTGCTCTAGGGCAACGGTGTCTAGATGGAATTTGTGGTCCTGGTGACTGGACCTTTTTTGGAACACCATTATTTTGGTCTTACTGAGATTTACTGTCAGGGCCCAGGTCTGACAGAATCTGTGCAGAAGATCTAGGTGCTGCTGTAGGCCCTCCTTGGTTGGTGACAGAAGCACCAGATCATCAGCAAACAGTAGACATTTGACTTCGGATTCTAGTAGGGTGAGACCGGGTGCTGCAGACTGTTCTAGTGCCCGCGCCAATTCGTTGATATATATGTTGAAGAGGGTGGGGCTTAAGCTGCATCCCTGTCTCACCCCACGACCCTGTGTGAAGAAATGTGTGTGTTTTTTGCCAATTTTAACCGCACACTTGTTGTTTGTGTACATGGATTTTATAATGTCGTATGTTTTACCCCCAACACCACTTTCCATCAATTTGTATAGCAGACCCTCATGCCAAATTGAGTCGAAGGCTTTTTTGAAATCAACAAAGCATGAGAAGACTTTGCCTTTGTTTTGGTTTGTTTGGTTGTCAATTAGGGTGTGTAGGGTGAATACATGGTCTGTTGTACGGTAATTTGGTAAAAAGCCAATTTGACATTTGCTCAGTACATTGTTTTCATTGAGGAAATGTACGAGTCTGCTGTTAATGATAATGCAGAGTATTTTCCCAAGGTTACTGTTGACGCATATTCCACGGTAGTTATTGGGGTCAAATTTGTCTCCACTTTTGTGGATTGGGGTGATCAGTCCTTGGTTCCAAATATTGGGGAAGATGCCAGAGCTAAGGACGATGTTAAAGAGTTTTAGTATAGCCAATTGGAATTTGTTGTCTGTATATTTGATCATTTCATTAAGGATACCATCAACACCACAGGCCTTTTTGGGTTGGAGGGTTTTTATTTTGTCCTGTAACTCATTCAAGGTAATTGGAGAATCCAGTGGGTTCTGGTAGTCTTTAATAGTTGATTCTAGGATTTGTATTTGATCATGTATATGTTTTTGCTCTTTATTCTTTGTTATAGAGCCAAAAAGATTGGAGAAGTGGTTTACCCATACATCTCCATTTTGGATAGATAATTCTTTGTGTTGTTGTTTGTTTAGTGTTTTCCAATTTTCCCAGAATTGGTTAGAGTCTATGGAGTCTTCAATTACATTGAGCTGATTTCTGACGTGCTGTTCCTTCTTTTTCCGTAGTGTATTTCTGTATTGTTTTAGTGATTCACCATAGTGAAGGCGTAGACTCAGGTTTTCCGGGTCTCTATGTTTTTGGTTGGACAGGTTTCTCAATTTATTTCTTAGATTTTTGCATTCTTTATCAAACCATTTGTCATTGTTGTTCATTTTCTTCGGTTTTCTATTTGAGATTTTTAGATTTGATAGGGAAGCTGAGAGGTCAAATATACTGTTAAGATTTTCTACTGCCAAGTTTACACCTTCACTATTGCAGTGGAACATTTTACCCAGGAAGTTGTCTAAAAGGGATTGAATTTGCTGTTGCCTAATTGTTTTTTGGTAGGTTTCCAAACTGCATTCCTTCCATCTATAGCATTTCTTAATGTTACTCAGTTCCTTTGGCTTTGATGCCTCTCTCTCTCTACCTCTCTCTCTCCCCCTCTCTCTCTCTCTTTACCTCTACCTCCCTCTCTCTCATACTATTTGTCCCTCTCCCTCTCTCTGATAACTGATGATCCACCCCC